>NC_141991.1:15992064-16017027 GCF_049901715.1 Pseudonaja textilis
GCCATCGACCCTTCCCCAGCCATTTCCTCATCCTGCTTCCTGGCTTGGTAGCCAGGAAGGTCACCACCACCACCATTACAGTCTTGGCCAGCAAAGAAGATATGGCAACAGAGAAAACAATACTGAAAATGGTTTGTCAAAGGAGACAGGTCATTTTCATGGGGCAACCGATGAATAGAAGGGAGGTCAAGAAAGAAAACAGGAGTGAAACCAGGAGGACATAGGTGAATTCATGGCAGTTGGCTCTGACTATCGAGTGTCTCGGTATTTAATGAAGATTCCTAGAATAAAGGCAGTGGTTAGGGACAAAGCAATGGCAAAGAAAGTCAGGATGAGTCCCAATAATTCTTCATAGGATAAGAAGCTTATACTTTGGGGACATACTGATCCCACTTCTTATTGGAATACTGGTCATCTGGACACTTTTCACAATGGGCTGCATCTGAAAAAAAATTGGTTAACATGTATCTGTTTCTGCTGCTGTAGGAGCATGAAAACCTCATCAGAAATCAATTACTTCATTTTCAAGGAATAATGTAATATTTCTGCCCAGGGATATTCATAAGACACAATATTAGTTAAAATAAGCAACAGCCTTTTAAAAGGCTGAAGATGAATGTGATTATCAGCTCTCAAAACTTGTCCTCTTTCCCAAAACCAAGCAAGAAGGAAACACCTCAATAGAAAGCAGCAACCTTTCACCATCATTCAAAATTCGGTGATAGTGCACAATCTTTGAAATGTTTGTGGATGCCTTCAAGAAATGTAATGTTTCTTCTTTTTTTTTTCTTTTTTTAAAACAAGTTTTTTATTTTTCTTATCCACAAACTTATCATTGCATGAACAGTATGAGACCTGAAACAAATATGACAGTATTTCCATATTTAATACATTTAACAATATTATTAAATTTAACCTCAATATTCAGTTTTTCTCTTTAATTAACTATTTCAATGAGTTATTTTGTATCAATTTCCATATTCTACATATCTGTTTTTACTACCAATAATATATTATTAATCATATTTGTAGTGTTTAACAGATTTAGTTACATTATGCAACATTTATCTCCTTTTAAGCTTAATTGTACCACTGTTATATTTTAACACAAGTCCCTCTCTAATCTCATTTCAGTACATAGGTTATATTTTCCATCTTGTATTCATTTGACAAATTATACATTCTAATAACAATACATGTGTGTGTATGTGTGTGTGTACATATACCAGCCCCCTCCCCCCGGTATTTATAGAGAGATGGTAGCTCCGATCACACACTACTTGCACTGGCATGAAGCCGAAAGCACCAGCCTGAGGATGGCGAGTGGGACCTCACTGAAATGTCACCAAGATATTCTTAATCTTACATGGGAAAAGACCCACGTTCATATAAAAAGGTGTCATGTGAGAGGAGGTGTGCTGAGAGTTATTGAAGGCCAGCTCCGCCAAAGGGAGGTAAGTCACCCAATCGTTCTGTTGGTGGTTAATAAAACATTGTAAATATTGGGCGAGAAGGCCAATCACCTTCTCCGTCCCACCATCAATCTCTGGATGGTGTGCCGATGCCAAGCACACCTGCACCTGCAACGCGGTCATCAGGCTCTTCCAAAATTGCGCGGTAAACTGGACACTGCGATCCGAAACTACCCTGTCCGGCAGACCATGCAGATGGAACACGTGTTGCAAAAATAACTGTGTAGTAGTACGAGCCAATGGTAACCTCTCACAGGGGATAAAGTGAGCCATCTTAGTTAACATATCAACCAACACAAGCACCGTCGTATATCCCAACGAAGAGGGCAAATGCATTAAAAAGTCCATGGAAATTGCCCCCCATGATCTGCCTGATGATGGCAGATGAGATTTTGCTGAAACGTCACTACAACTTTAAAAGCATAACTACTAGGATGTGGGAAAATACCCGAGCAAAGCCGAATGCGATATCTATCTATCTATCTATCTATCTATCTATCTATCTATCTATCTATCTATCTATCTATCTTTGGTTATTTGGGTTTTCTCCTGCGTAAGATTGGAAGTATCTAGGCAATGTTTCGATGAAGTCTCATTCATCATCTTCAGGCTTGTGTCTTCGGCTCTGTGCTTCTCAGAGTGATGTGAGCTTGCAGCTGCTTCTTTCTTTTAAGTGCTAGTGGGGGTGTGACTTGATTGGGTGGGAGCTTGGCTGTGTTCTGATTGGGTGGGAGTGTGTTCTCATTGGTAGGGGGTTTGGCTCTGTTCTGATTGGGTGGGAGGTTGGCCATGTTCTGATTGGCTGGAGGTGTGTCCTATTCAGGTGGGGGCTTGGTTGTGCTCAGGTTAGTCTTAGTTGCTGGGGGATTTGAGCTGGTGAGCTTTGATCCTGCTGTTTAGCTCCAGGTTCGTGGTCGTGCCGCATCTTCATGGTGGGTGTCAGTTTGCTTCATGTATGGCTCGGAGGGGTTTGAAGTGGGTAGTGATGCAGCTGGAGTGTGGCTTCTGGTCCGTGGTCACCCAAGTGCCAATAAAAGTAGCCTTGACATCCATCCAAAACCAATACAACCCCCCCAAGCACATCCTAGATCTGACCAACCACTGCCTATCCAATACATACTTCATCTACAATGGACAAAAATACAAACAAATAGAAGGAGCACCCATGGGATCACCCCTCTCACCTGTCATCGCAAATCTCTACATGGAACACTTCGAAACACAAGCTGTAGAAAAATATAATCACAAACCCAAACTCTCGCTCAGATATGTAGATGACACCTTTATAATCTGGCCACATGGGAAAGAAAAACTGAACAACTTCCTCACACACCTCAACAGCCTACACCCCAAAATACAATTAACCATGGAAACAAGCTAACAATCAACTTCCCTTCCTAGATGTCTTGGTATACAAAAAATCCAATGGCTCCCTAGGACACATCATCTACCAGAAGAAAACACATACAAACCGCTATCTACATGCACTCTCACAACACCATTCAGCACAGATCAATTCCATAGCCGAGACACTCATCTCCAGAACAAAATGCTTAGCCGACGAACAACACCTAAAAACCGAACTACACACTCTCACCAACGTACTAACAGCCAATGGATTCCCAAGAAAGAAGATTACCCACCTAATCCAAAAAGAAACCCCAACCAAAATCCAAGACAGAGAACAAGAGAACAGCAAAGCCCTCCTCCTATATATAAAAGGCACCACAGACAAAATCAGCAAGATCCTCCAAAAACACAACATTAAAACAGCATTCTGCACAAACAGAAAAATATCCACCATCCTAAGAAACCCCAAGACAAAATCGAATTAGAAAACCAAGGAGTATACGAAATCCCTTGCACTGCCTGCCCCACCGCGTACATTGGACAAACTAACAGAAGAATAAGTGCACGCATTGAAGAACATAAGAACTCAATCAAAAAAGAAGAACTGACCTCTTCCCTGATCCAACACCTCAAAGCCACAGGACATGAGATTGACTTTAAAAATACCAGAACTATCGCCAAAACCGAACACTTCAACAGCAGAATAATCAGAGAAGCCATAGAGATAGAAAAACACCCACACAGCATGAATAAATGAGATGACACCTCCCACCTTCCAGCCATTTGGAAACCCGCCCTCATGAACAGACAAGTACCTAACTTGAAGAATGACACCAGACCCACACCGATGAGGGCCACACAAGATGCCACCACCACACTTCCACGCAGAAAGCAGATTCACACCCACACAGAAGATGAGACACGACCATGGACCAGAAGCTGCACTGCAGCTGCATCACTACCCACTTCAAACCCCTCTGAGCTATACATGAAGCGAACTGACACCCACCATGAAGATGCAGCACGACCACGAACTCGAAGTCAAACAGCAGGATCACAGCTCACCAGCTCAAATCCTCCAGCAACTAAGACTAACCTGAGCACAACCAAACCCACACCTGAACAGAACACACCTCCAGCCGATGAGAACATAGCCAACTCCCCCAACCAATCAGAACATATATATATATGTTTCTGAGGTTCTCGGTGTTATATGTGGATCTTTGGTTGTTCGGGTTTTCTCCAGCGTAAGATTCGAAGTATCTAGGCAGCGTTTCGATGAAGTCTCATTCATCATCTTCAGGCTTCTGTCTCCGGCTCTGTGCTTTTCAGAGTAATGTGAGATTGCAGCTGCTTCCTCCTTTTAACTGCCAGTGGGGTGGGACTTGATTGGGTGGGGGCTTGGCTGTGTTCTGATTGGGTGGGGTGTGTTCTCATTGGTAGGGGTTTGGTTGTGTTCTGATTGGTTGGGGGTTTGCCGTGTTCTGATTGGTTGGAGCGTGTTCTGTTCAGGTGGGGGCTTGGCTGTGCTCGGTTAGTCTTAGTTGCTGGGGATTTGAGCTGGTGAGTTGTGATCTTGCTGTTTGGCTTCTAGTTCGTGGTCCTGTTGCATCTTCATAGTGGGTGTCGGTTTGCTTCATGTATGGCTCGGAGGGGTTTGAAGTGGGTAGTGATGCAGCTGTAGTGCAGCTTCTGGTCCATGGTCGTGTCTCATCTTCTGAGTGGGTGAGAGTCTGTTTTCTACATGGAAGTGTGGTGGTGGCATCTTGTGTGGCTCTCATGGGTGTGGGTCTGGTGTCCTTCTTCATGTTAGGTACTCGTCTGTTCATGAGGCGGGTTTCCAAATGGCTGGAAGGCGGGAGGTGTCATCTCGTTTGTTCATGCTGTGTGGGCGTTTTTCTATCTCTATGGCTTCTCTGATTATTCTGCTGTTGAAGTGTTCGGTTTTGGCGATAGTTCTGGTATTTTTAAAATCAATTTCATGTCCTGTGGCTTTGAGGTGTTGGACCAGGGAAGAGGTCGTTTCTTCTTTTTGATTGAGTTCTTATGTTCTTCAATGCGTGCATTTATTCTTCTGTTAGTTTGTCCAATGTATGTGGTAGGGCAGGCAGTGCAGGGGATTTCGTATACTCCTTGGTTTTCTAATTCGATTTTGTCTTTGGGGTTTCTTAGGATGGTGGATATTTTTCTGTTTGTGCAGAATGCTGTTTTGATGTTGTGTTTTTGGAGGATCTTGCTGATTTTGTCTGTAGTGCCTTTTATATATGGGAGGAGGGCTTTGCCGTTTTCTTGTTCTCTGTCTTGGATTTTGGTTGGGGTTTCTTTTTGGATTAGGTGGGTAATCTTCTTTCTTTGGAATCCATTGGCTGTAAGTACGTTGGTGAGAGTGTGTAGTTCGGTTTTTGGTGTTGTTCATCGGCTAAGCATTTTGTTCTGGAGATGAGTGTCTTGGCTACGGAATTGATCTGTGCTGGGTGGTGGTGTGAGAGTGCATGTAGATGGCGGTTAGTGTGTGTTTTCTTCTGGTAGATGGTGTGTCCTAGGGAGCCATTGGATCTTTTGTATACCAAGACATCTAGGAAGGGAAGTTGGTTGTTGGCTTCTGTTTCCATGGTGAATTGTATTTTGGGGTGTAGGCTGTTGAGGTGTGTGAGGAAGTTGTTCAGTTTTTCTTTCCCATGTGGCCAGATTATGAAGGTGTCATCTACGTATCTTAGCCAGAGTTTGGGTTTGTGGTCGTATTTTTCTAGAGCTTGTGTTTCAAAGTGTTCCATGTAGAGGTTAGCGATGACAGGTGAGAGGGGTGATCCCATGGGTGCTCCTTCTACACCCCAAAATACAATTCACCATGGAAACAGAAGCCAACAACCAACTTCCCTTCCTAGATGTCTTGGTATACAAAAGATCCAATGGCTCCCTAGGACACACCATCTACCAGAAGAAAACACACACTAACCGCTATCTACATGCACTCTCACACCACCACCCAGCACAGATCAATTCCGTAGCCAAGACACTCATCTCCAGAACAAAATGCTTAGCCGATGAACAACACCAAAAAACCGAACTACACACTCTCACCAACGTACTTACAGCCAATGGATTCCAAAGAAAGAAGATTACCCACCTAATCCAAAAAGAAACCCCAACCAAAATCCAAGACAGAGAACAAGAAAACGGCAAAGCCCTCCTCCCATATATAAAGGCACTACAGACAAAATCAGCAAGATCCTCCAAAAACACAACATCAAAACAGCATTCTGCACAAACAGAAAAATATCCACCATCCTAAGAAACCCCAAAGACAAAATCGAATTAGAAAACCAAGGAGTATACGAAATCCCCTGCACTGCCTGCCCTACCACATACATTGGACAAACTAACAGAAGAATAAATGCACGCATTGAAGAACATAAGAACTCAATCAAAAAAGAAGAAGCGACCTCTTCCTGGTCCAACACCTCAAAGCCACAGGACATGAAATTGATTTTAAAAATACCAGAACTATCGCAAAACCGAACACTTCAACAGCAGAATAATCAGAGAAGCCATAGAGATAGAAAACGCCCACACAGCATGAACAAACGAGATGACACCTCCTGCCTTCCAGCCATTTGGAAACCCGCCCTCATGAACAGGCGAGTACCTAACATGAAGAAGGACACCAGACCCACACCCATGAGAGCCACACAAGATGCCACCACCACACTTCCATGTAGAAAACAGACTCTCACCCACTCAGAAGATGAGACACGACCATGGACCAGAAGCTGCACTACAGCTGCATCACTACCCACTTCAAACCCCTCCGAGCCATACATGAAGCAAACCGACACCCACTATGAAGATGCAACAGGACCACGAACTTGAAGCCAAACAGCAAGATCACAACTCACCAGCTTAAATCCCCCAGCAACTAAGACTAACCAGAGCACAGCCAAGCCCCCACCTGAACAGAACACGCCTCAACCAATCAGAACACCAACAGAAGAACCTCAGAAAACACACACACACACACATATATATATATGTTATGACTCCCCTTCGAAATTCAAACAAACAAAACAGAAAGCAGCCGTTTCACAATTAAATCAAACAGAAAGAAGTCTTACAAGATAACGGCTGGCAGAAACCACAGCATAAATCTTTACTCTGTCCGGCAAACCAGTCCTGGCAATAAATCTTCAGCCTCAGAGCTCTTTGCTGTAACACCTTCACTCAAATAGTTATTTTGTTCCTGGTGAAATGTACCAGCCCAGCTGTGTCCTTCTATACTCATTAAGGCAACGTGCTAATTTACTGACTTGCCCTTCTCATTTGCTCCAGCTGATTTTGCCTTCTCAACTGTCTTCTATTTTTTACATTTAACCACAATTTTTCCAAGTTCTCATCTCCACTAGAAGACTCTCTCAAAACTTCCCTGTCAGCCATTCCCGGCTGTTGATCAGGAACCAGAGGAAGTCAAAGGTCCTGACAATTCTAATACATCAGGTCTGTCATCCTTTGTCACGTCCATCTCCTCATCCTGGTTATCAGTCCAATCAGTAAGCCAGGCTGGCTCATATCGTTTTGCCATAATCTCTTCACTTGAACTCATATCAATCACAGAAGCTGAATCCAAGCCCGGATCCATATATATATATATTATGAAGGGCCCATTATAAAATGCAGCAAATTATATATAAGAATATATATGCTAGTGGGGGTGGGACTTGATTGGGTGGGGGCTTGGCTGTGATCTGATTGGGTGGGGGTGTGTTCTCATTGGTAGGGGGTTTGGCTGTGTTCTGATTGGTTGGGGGGTTGGCCGTGTTCTGATTGGTTGGAGGCATGTTCTGTTCAGGTGGGGGCTTGGTTGTGCTCAGGTTAGTCTTAGTTGCTGGGGGATTTGAGTTGGTGAGCTGATCACAGCTGAGCAGTTATAAGGAAGAAGCAGCTGCAATCTCACATCACTCTGAGAAGCAAGAGCCAAAGACAGAAGCCTGAAGATGATGAATGAGACTTCATCGAAACGTTGCCTAGATACTTCGAATCTTACGTGGGAGAAAACCCGAACAACCAAAGATCGATCTATCTATCTATCTATCTATCTATCTATCTATCTATCTATCTATCTATCTATCTATCTATCTATCTATCTATCTGAAAAAGTAACACCACAGCTGCTCCTGCTACTACTTTCCGGGCTTTCCAAACGCGAGTCCCAGGAGAGAACAGACAGCAAACCGCGCTCAGGGGTATCCAAGCCCACCTAAAGCTAGGCTGCTGCTGATGGAGCCTTGCCCTGCCTTGGTGCCCCATTTCCCAGCTCGGCGGTCCTGCTCGGGTGGCACTTTAAAAGCCCTCCTCCTCGCGTACGCACCCGACGAGCCGCTCACCATGACGGTGGCTCCCAGCACCCGAGCAACTTCTCAGCAACTTACGGCTTGCTTTTTCCTCTCGGGCGCTTGAGCCTGGCCCTGAGCCGCATAGGGGAGCACCACCGGGTCGCCTTCTACAAGTAGCCTGCCCGCCCGCCGGGCAGAACCCTTCCTGCTCCTTGGTGGGAAGACGCTCCTGCCTGCAAACTTTGCCTTTGCAAAGCTTAAGCCTGGAAGCCCCGGAAACACAAGCAACTTCCCAGCAACTTTCGGCTTCCTTTTTCCTCGTAGGTGCTCACACCTGTCTCTGAGCTGCGTGGCGGAGCGGAAGCCCAGCGGGCGGGTGGGCTGCTTGGAGGAGGCAACCTGGCAGCACTCCGGGCTTCCCCCCACCGCGCAGCTTGGGGCCAGGCGTGAGCGCCTGCGAGGAAAAAGGAAGCCGCAAGTTGCTGGAAAGGTGCTTGGGTTTCCGAGGCTTCCAGGCTTAAACTTTGCACAGGCAAAGTTTGCAGGCGGGAGCATCTTCCCACTGAGGAGCCTTCCCTTTTCATCGTGGGTGCTCGCACCTGGCCCCGAGCCATGCAGCGGAGGGGAAACCCAGAGCGCCACCGAGTCACCTCCTCCAAGCAGCCCGCCTGCCCACCGGGCAGAACCCTTCCCACTCCTCGGCGGGAAGACGCTTTTGCCTGCAAAGTTTGCCTGTGCAAAGTTTAAGCCTGGAAGCATCGGAAGCCCGAGCAACTTCCCAGCAACTTGCAGCTTCCATTTTTCTTGTGGGTGCTTGTGCCTGGCCCCGAGCTGCGAGGAAAAGGGGAAGCCCAGAGTGCCACGGGAAGGGTTCCGCCCAGCGGGTGGGCTGCTTGGAGGAGGTGACCTTGCGGCGCTCCGGGCTCTCCGCCGTGTGGCTTGGGGCCAGGCGCGAGCGCCTGCGAGGAAAAAGGAAGCCACAAGTTGCTGGTAAGTTGCTCGGGTTTCCGAGGCTTCCAGGTTTAAACTTTGCACAGGCAAAGTTTGCACGGGAGCGTCTTCTCATGGAGGAGCCTTCCTTTTCCTTGTGGGTGCTCGCACCTGGCCCCGAGCCGCGTGGCAGAGGGGAAACCCGGAGCGCCACTGGGTCACCTCCTCCAAGCAGCCAGCCCGCTCGCAGGCCGGAACTGGGCTCCTCGGCGGGAAGACACTCCGCCTGCAAACTTTGCCTTTGCAAAGTTTAAGCCTGGAAGCCTCAGGAAAAAAAGGGGGATCGGCGGGGACTCACCTCCGGAGAGGTCGCACTCGAAGGTGATTTCGAACTCCCAGCCAAGGTTCTTCTTTTTGTTCCTACCCCGAGAGCACTCCATACTGTTCTGCAGCTTTGGGGGCCACGTGGCGCAGGGCAATACACCATGCCCAGCTATTTTTTTTCAGAGGTGGGCCGGATTGGACAGACCAACGGGCCGGATGTGGCCTGCGGGCTGTAGTTTGCCCACCCCTGGGTTAGGGAAAAGAGTTAAAGGCGTCATACTCCAATCAGTGTACAGGAGAGGTTTTGTTTAAAGAGAAAAGATGAATGGACAGTTGAGAACAGACAAAGAATGATAAGCATTATGATTTGAACTGAGATGAGATAAGTAGAATAAAACTAAGAGAGTTAAAAAAAGGAAGAAGCTATATAAAAAAATGGAAAATGGTAATAAGATATGGAATGATATATAAAAGGAACATGATTTTTGAAGTGGTGTCTGTACGATGAGTTTTAACCCGGGATCAAGCAACTTTCAGAAAAGATGTTTTATGTTTTTATGTTTTGTCTGTTTTTATATTGGAAGAGAATAATGAAATTGTATAAGACAGATGGATATAAAAAATGTATACAATCTAAAGTTAAAGAGATATAACTTGAATAAATGGAAGGAAAGGGAGTAATAAAGAGAAGTTCGGGATAAGATATGAATGAACAGATAAGGTAAATATATATACTAAATTGTGTTTGTATGGAAATGTGATAACTTGGAATAATTCTGTCTTTAAATAAGATGTTGTATTGGTTTTTTTAGAAAAAGATTTCTTATGTCATTATATTTTATGTTTTGTTTGTTTCTATATTGTTTTGTAAAATTAATAAAAATTGCTTTAAAAAAAGTGTTAAAGGGTGGAAAGAAAGAGTGGAGAGGGTGGTAGGAATTATAGAGTAAAAGTAAGGAAGGGGACGAAACAGTGAGGATAAAATACAAGAGATCTCACTCTGTTCTAAAGTATTTATTCAATCACTTTATTACTATTTAACTATTGTTAATAAATAAATAAAAGGTATGAATAAATAAGTTACTGACTCCACAGTCTCAAGGTAATCATTTTGAAAGCAGGCAGAACCTGTCTAGGCAAGATTCATCATGGGACAGTGTTGGCAGTGCCCGGTGTTGTTCAGTGTTGATGCAGACACTTATTAAAGAACATAAAAGGAACTTTGCAAACTCAGGTTTTACAATATCATTGTTCCCCAGGAGACTTTCCTCTAAACCAAGGTGTTCCGGACTAGCAGGCTTGTAGCCTGCAAATCTGATTAGCCCGCGGAAAGCCGATCGTGATTGGTCGCCATAGACTGATGCGATTGGCCAATAAACGGGCTGCCGCGATTGGCCCTGCCAAGAGCGGCAAACTCAAATCGCCTTCATTGGCTGCCTAGCCGCAGCCAGCCCTATATAAGGGGCTGCTGCAGCTGGGGTTAGTTGTTCAGATCTGAAGTCACTAATAAAGAGCTTTAGTTACTATCTGAGTCTTGCCTCCGTTCTTGAACCGTCCTCCCAGATATAACACTGGCGACGAGGATGGGATGCGGAGGCAACAGAGCTATTGAATTGAGCTAGCCGAAGGAGCACGTGGCTGACAGAGCGCAACGACGGCAACATGGCCAGCAATGCTATACCACCCGCACCATTCGATCCAGCTAGCGAAGATTGGGACTCATACATGGACAGATTTCAAATGTTCCTGGAGTCCAACAACCTCAAAGATGCCACGCCCAGCAAGAAATGAGCCATTTTTCTAACCCATTGTGGACCAGCCATTTTTAAGATGGCTAAAGCCTTAGCCAAGCCAGCTGAAGTTAAAACCATGGATTGGGACACCCTTGCTCCCATCCTGCGCAACCATTACGCCCCAGCCGTGCCAACTCTCATTCGCAGGCATGAATTCTACCAGAGGGACCAACATGAGGGTGAGAGCATTGGGGATTTTGTGGCAGACCTGAGGAACCTGGGTGGTTTGTGTGGCTTCATCAACCTCGAAGAAGCCATGAGAGATCGCATCGTCCTTGGCCTCAGAGACCCAACCATCCAGAGCAAGATCATGGCCAAGGGAGACATCTTGCTTGCAGATGCCATAGCAGATGCCACAGCAGCTGAAGCCACTTGTAAACTGGCAGCATGAATGCATCGAACCAGTGGGACCAACCGCCAACCCACCAACGATGCTGGGAAACTTTCAGACAAGTACACATCAACCGCCCATCACGAGGACGTCAAGTCATCCTCAGACAGCGAGGAAGAAGAAGTCCACAGGCTCCGGTCAGAACGTGAGCAATGGGACCGTGGGGCCACAAAGCCAACTACCAATGTGCCGGATGCAGGGGAAACCATCCCCGATCCGAATGCAGATTCTTAGATGCCATATGCCGTTTTTGCGAGAAACGGGGACACATCGCGAAGGTATGCAGAAACAAGAGAAATTCCAGCCCAAGATGGAGAGGGAACAGCCCAAAGAGAAACGATGGCAATGCCACCACGCAGAGGGACCGCCCTAGCAACCAGTGGAACCGGTACAGCAGACCCCGAAGGTTTAACGACGCCCCCAGATGAGAGGAGGCTCATCAAACCATCACCATCAGCCATGCTTCATCACTTGACGCTAAAAAGATCCGAGTAGAGGTCACGATTGAAAACAAACCGTGCAACATGGAAGTCGACTCTGGGTCATCACTATCCATGGTATCCTGGAGAACACTCAAGCAGCTAGTCCCCAACATCCGACGCCAAGACCTCAGCAGTCAGAGACTCATACTAAAAGACTATCAAGGCAACTGAATTCCAGTCGCAGGTACCCGCCATGTGCAGGTCTCGTTCAAGGGACATAAGGCAATTCTACCACTCACCATCATAGACCGAGACCGGCCAAGTCTATTGGGTCTTCAGTGGTTCGCGCCACTAGGAATCGGAGTGGCTGGCATCCATCATACTGAAGACAATGACTGGGAGGCGGCTCTCATCCACGATTTCTGAGAAGTGTTCAATGAAAGCCTAGACAAGTACAAGGGGTCCCCCATTTCATTTAATCTTCTCCCTGACATAGCACCCATTCGTCTAAAGCCACGCCGAGTTCCCTTTGCTCTTAAATCCAAAATTGACGAGCAACTGGACAAATTAATTGCGCAAGGTGTGTTAGAACCTATTGACCACGCCCAATGGGAGACACCAATTGTCACCCCCATAAAACCTGACGGGTCCATAAGAATCTGCGGTGACTACAAGGCCACCCTCAATCACGCGCTACAGCAGAGCGCCTACCCAGTGCCAGTTGTTCAACATCTACTGCATTCACTTGGGGGTGGCAAAATATTCGCAAAATTAGATCTGGCCCAAGCGTACCAACAGCTACCAGTTGATCCCGAGACTGCAGAAGCCCAAACTATAGTCACACATCGTGGTGCATTCAAATGCAACAGGCTCCAGTTTGGTGTAAGTGTAGCCACAGGTATCTTTCAAAGCCTGATGGAGAGACTATTACAAGGGATAAAAGGGGTCGTGCCCTATTTTGATGATGTATTAATAGCAGCATCCACAAAAAACCAATTAGAAAAACATCTCAGAACAGGCCTACAGAGGTTCAAAAACACTGGCCTCAAGGTTAAGAAGGAAAAGTGCCAGCTTTGCACAGAAAGGGTGGAGTTTCTTGGCTACCTCCTTGACAAGCAAGGAATCCACCCCACAGAAAAAAAATTGGCAGCTATCAAAACACCCCAAGACCTAAAAACAAAACCGACCTCCAAGCTTTCCTGAGACTTATTAACTTTTATAATATTTTCCTGCCCCAGAAGGCGACTGTTGCTGAGCCCCTTCATAGACTACTCGATAAAAGGGCATCCTGGAATTGGGGACGTCGGGAGGAACATGCTTTCCAGCAAGTAAAAGACCTCCTTACCTCAAAGGCAGTACTAATTCAGTATAACGAGACACTACCTTTGACTGTCACCATTTGGGGTAGGGGCCATCCTGAGCCACGTCCTACCAAACGGCTCAGAAGCACCAATTGCATTTTTTTCACGAACTCTATCAAAAACAGAAAGAAACTATAGCCAATTAGATAAGGAAGCCCTTGCAATTGTCTCTGCAATAAAACGATTTCATGAATATGTTTATGGGAGACTGTTTTCTATTATAATGGATCATAAGCCACTACTTGGGATCCTGGCGGGTGACAAACCTACTCCACACATTCTCTCCCCCAGAATGACGCGATGGTCGGAATTTCTCGCTGCCTACGACTATCAATTAAAGTACTGCCCGGGGAAATCTATTCCCCACGCAGATGCCTTGAGCCGCTCACCGCTACCTGAGCCACGGGAAGACACAGCTCCCACACTCCCCGTACTGCAAATAGAGACAATGCCATCACCTCCACTAACGGCTCAAGACATCGCTTTTGAAACCAAAAGAGACTCTTGTTTGGCACGAGTTCTTGGCTGGGTGGAGAGGGGATGGCCAGATTACGACACTAAGGAAATGTTTAAGCTGTTTAAAAACAGACAAATGGAACTTTTTTCACAAAAAGGGCGTTTTGTGGGGAGACCGAGTTGTTGTACCAACTAAGTTACAAAAAAGGGTCTTGCAAATGCTACACGATGGACACCCGGGCATCGTATGTATGAAAGCGCTGGCAAGAAGTTATGCCTGGTGGCCAGGTATAGATAAACAAATCGAAACCTGGGTCGCCTCTTGTAACAAATGCCAGGAAAACCACTCAGCTCCACCTAAAGCCCCACCAACAGAATGGGAAACACCCAGGGTCCTTGGTCTCACATTCATATTGACTTTGTGGGACCTACGAGAGGCCACACCCTCTTAATAACTGTTGATGCCTATTCAAACTGGCTTGAGGTCAATAAAATGAAAGCAACCACTACTGAGGCGGTCATTAAAAAACTGAACAGACTCTTTGCCACACACGGGTTACCAGATGTCCTGGTCTCTGACAATGGGCCCCAATTTACTGCCTTAGCCTTTGAACAGTATTTAGCAGAACGGGGCATCCAACATGCACTCACATCGCTGGTTCATCCTGCAGCGAATGGCCGGGCTGAATGAATGATTCAGTTTACAAAAAAAACCCTACAGAAAATGGATCAAGGCAACATCCATGACAAAGTCACTAGAATGCTGCTCCTACAACACATCACATCATGACCAACAAGTGCCCAGCTGAATTCCTGATGGCCGGGAAACTCAGATCGCCTCTAGATCGTTTGCACCCTGCCTACACCCTGGAAAAGCCCCTGGGTTCCAGCAGCAAGCACCGTGTTTTCAAGGTAGGAGACCTTGTTTTCGCAAAAAACTTTTCTGGGGATCCCCTTTGGATTCCTGCCCAGGTAACTCAAGTTACGGACCCCCGCTCGTACCGTCTACTCACCACTGATGGCAGACCACGGAAACGCCATATTGACCAACTGCGCTCCAGATTAACCACATCTTCCAACCCTGACCCTAACTTTGACACTAGGGGGGGAGGGGAAGCAGTGAACTCAGAATTAGAACCAACACCTGTCTTTTCTGAGCTATCACCAAGATCACCGCACCATGGTTGGCAACACTCACCAGCTGCAACTGAGACTGGACAGTCGAACGCTTCGCCAGGAAGCAGAAACCAGGCAGGTTCAGCGAGCCCCAGGAGCCAGAACAGTAACAGCGAGGCTGAGGACTTCATCACCCCGGAGGCACCAGAGGAGAGCCCTGACCATGACACCGGTTCACCAACAAGCAGTCCATCTGAACCCGGGTTTGAACAGGGTCAAGCGGAACTGCGTAAGTCAGGCAGACAGGTGCAAAGACCTGCTTACCTCTGAGACTATATTACTCCACCCCTTAAATGGAACCGAGAGGGGAGGGGTGTTCCGGACTAGCAGGCTCATAGCCTGCAAATCTGATTGGCCTGCTGAAAGCCGATCGTGATTGGTCACCATAGACTGATGCGATTGGCCAGTAAACGGGCTGCCGCGATTGGCCCTGCCAAGAGCGGCAAACTCAAATCGCCTTCATTGGCTGCCTAGCCGCAGCCAGCCCTATATAAGGGGCTGCTGAGGCTGGGGTTAGTTGCTCAGATCTGAAGTCACAAATAAAGAGCTTTAGTTACTATCTGAGTCTTGCCTCCGTTCCTGAACTGTTCTCCCAGATATAACACAAGGGTCTTCAAACTTGGCAAGTTTAAGATTTGTGGACTTCAGCTCCCAGAATTCCTGAGCTAACATGACTGGAGGAGGAATTCTGGGAGTTGAAGTGCCCAACTCTTAAAGCTGTCAAGTTTGAAGCCCCTTCTCTAAAGCAAATTGGGATGAGCAATAATAACTTGCCTTTCACAAGGTGAGGAATAGGAGAAATGAAATCATTCCTAGAAAGAACATTGGAGCAGGTAAAATCAATCAGCAGAATCCTAGCTGTGCTGACAGTTACCTTTTTAGTTGGTGGCTTGGAGGCTTGGAGAATGAAAATTAGTACAATCGACCTGAGATTCCAGACATTATTCCAGTAATCCAATAGTCTCCTGGTTTGTAGTAATGGAACCATTCCTTTTCTTCTATTATCACCTTAAATGGACATTTCATCAGCATACTGGCACAGGGAATTTGAGACAGAAGCTGAAGCAGAAAAAGCTGTACATGCAGCAGCAGCAACATTTGACATATCCTGCAAGAGATCCTTCCTACAGTTCTTTCTTCAGCACAGAGCTAAATCTCAGAGATCACAGAAGACCACAATTACAGTGAGGAAGGTCCAGTTTGCCCCCAGATTTGGAAGTTTTATCTTCCAAATTTTCAACTGCTATAGTATTTGCCCAGCTTTAATCCAACCTCTGCCTTCATCACTGAAAGAGGCTGTTACAAATCAGATTATTCAGCTGCTGTCTATCCCATTGGTTGTCACAACCAATTAGTTGATTGGCAACTAATTCTGGTGGTGGAAATCCCAAAGGAGAATAAATAATCGTGGTTTTAAAAATGAGAAGGGGAACTGGGAACAAACACTGCCACAATAGTGGGCAGTTGGAGAAAAGAATTTTGTTTGACTCAGGAGAATAATCCTACTTTGAGAATCAAGAAAGGAACAATCTGTAATCTGCAACTCTTGCACTGCAATAACATATGGACTACACAACTCAATCAAGGCAGAGCAATAGACGCAATAAAGCCTTTGATTCAGTGGTACACCACAAACTACTCCTAAAACTAAAATCTTATAGTATCTCTGGACACCTGCATAACTGGATAGACGCATTCCTGTCAAACAGACAACAAATGGTCAAAATTGGGAGCATCCTATCAAATTCTGAACCTGTCAACAGTGGTGCCTCCGAAGGAAGTTTTCTTCATACTCTACATAAATGACCTCTCTGATCATATTAAGAGCAACTGCATTCTCTCTTTGGCAGAGATCCACTTTGATCAGAATGAATAAAGTTATTTAAATATTTTTTAAGTCTTTCTGCCAATATTGAAGCAAAAAATTTATAATCTGCATTTAGTAGAGAAATAGGTCTATTGTTCTTAATTTGCAAAGGATCAGCCTCCTCTTTTGGAATAAGTGTGATATAGGCTTCTGACCATGATTGGGGTATCTTCTTCTTTAACATAACTTCATTCAAATTCTGCTGGAAGTCCATCTGGGCCTGGTGCTTTTCCATTATTTTGCTTCTTAAGTGCTTCAGTTAACTCCATCATAGTTATATTCCTTTCTAACATTTTTTCAGTCTCTTTAGGTATCTTAGGTAAATTAGCATTCTGTAAATACTGCTTAACTCTTTCCTCATCAATATTCTCTTGCTTATATAATTTCCCATAAAAAACTCAAATGATTTCTTTCTTCTCTTTACTGCCATGGCAAACTTGGCCTTGATCATCTATTAACTGCAATATTTTTCTGTATTCTTTCTCCTTTCTCAATTTATATGCTAACCATCTACCTGGTTTGTTTGCATCTTCAAAGTAGTTCTGTTTAGCACCTCTAATTTTCTGTGCTAATTCTTCTTTCTCTATTTGACCCATTTTGTGTTTAATTATATCCATTTTTAGCTTAATGTCCTTTTTCTGTGACATTTTCTGTAACTCTTTTTCAAGTCTTTTATATTCATCCTCTAGAACCTTAGTGGCTTGCTTTTTCCTAGTATTCCTTTTCCTTGTATAATCTATTATCAAGCCTCTAGCATATGCCTTCACTGTATCCCATACATTCTGAATTGATGTATCTTCTTTTTTATTTTCTCTAAAGAAAAAGGCCAATTCTTTCTCCATCTGCTGTGTAAAGTCTTTTTCCTTTAAAATAGTATTATTTAACGTCCATCTTGATCTTCTTTTTTGTCCTTCCATTTAATTGTCATTGGATTGGTCTGCCCAAGTGCTTGTTTCAATATTTATTTCTTGAATATTAGATATTAATTCTGTTGACATCCATATCATATCTATTCTGGACCATGATAAATGTCTATTTGAATAGAATGTATATTGTTTAGTTTTAGCATTTCTTTCTCTCCATGTATCTTTTAAATTTAATTCATCAACCATTTTAAAAAAGGATTTTGGGAGAGTCTTTCTGTTTTGCTTTGTTGTTGTTACTGTATAGTCCAATTTATTGTCTACAATTCCATTAAAATCTCCCACCATAACAATATTGGCATAGTCCAGTTCAATTATTTTCATGTGTAATTTTTTATAAAATTCTTCTTGTTTCTCATTCGGGGCATAAATTGCAATCAGGAGTGTTTTCATATTATTGTCCGTTATTTCCACCATTAATACTCTTCCATCTTCATCAATATAGATCAATTTTGCTGGGGTGGTCTCTTTAATATATAAAACCACTCCTCTTTTCTTACATTGGTTCAAGGAAGTAAATATTTTCCCCAATTTTGGCTGCACCAACAATTGTTCATATTGTTTTTTTAATATGTACTTCTTGTAGACAACTTATATCAAATTTTAATTTCTCTAATTTATGAAAAGTTTTCCTTCTTTTAACAGCTGAATTAAGTCCATTTATATTAATTGTAATTAATTTTTTCTCTTCCATGGTTATATTTTATAGTTGGGTTTAGCAGCTCTCGTAGATCTTGATTCATGTTGTTCTTTGGCTTCCACCTTTCCACCTACTGCACCTTCTTCTTTTTCAGTCCCCATTTGACAGTCCTCTTGGAATTCAATTAGTGAGATCTCTTTTTCTGCCTCTTCCTCTTTCCTTCCAAAAAATTCTGTATAAAATAATTCTGCTTTCTCAATTGAGTCAATTCTATGTTTCTGTTCTTGCCATGTGAACATTAACCCTTCTGGGATCAGCCATCTATAATTCACCTCTTTTTTTCAGTAGCATTTTAGTCAGGAATTGATATTCTCTTCTCATCTCTCTCACTCTTCTGGGTATTTGTTTTAAGACCACAATCTCCTTGCCTTTATATTTCAACATTTTCTCTCTTGCCACTTGCAATATTTGCGTTTAATGGCTTTCTTTGTAAATCTAATATGAACTTCTCTTGGTAGGCTATTTCTCATCGCATATCTTGTAAAGACTCGATATATCTCATCTATTCCATCCATCATCTTCTCTTCAGTTATTTCCAAAGGTTAAGCCAATATTTCTATCATTATCTCAGCTAGATTTTGTCCTTTTTCTTCCTCTGTGTTTTGAAATCTAAGATAAAATTCTGATCTGTCCATCTCGCATTGCAGCATCCTACTTTTATCTTATTCAACTGCTGTTAATCTGTTATTGATATCTCCAATCTTCTTGTCTCTTTGTTTATCTTCTTCAATTTTTTGGAATCTCTTGTCATACTTCAACATCATTTGTTGAATGTTCTCCACTTTTTCATCAGTTTTCCCTGTTCTTTGTTCAATGTTCTCTATTCTTTGTTCAATATTCTCTGTTCTTTGTTCGATGTTCTCTATTCTCTTTTCAATAGTCTCTGATCTTGCTTTAATATCTTGGATTCCTTGCATAATCATCTGCAGAGTCACTTTTTCTTGTTCTTTTTCTTGCTTTAACATTGTCTGTATTGAACGTTGCCCTCCAGATGGTGTGGAGGCAGAAGTAGAAGTTGAGGAACCAGGAGCTGTAAATTTCCTACTCATTTTAAATGATTCAAAATCTTCAGGTTCTTCTAAACCTTAATCCAATTGTGACATAGCCAATTATAATCCAAGGTAAAAAATAAAAATGGTAGAGAGAAAAAAAAAGTAATAAAAAAAGGGGGGGGAGACAAAGCTTCTTCAGATTCTTGTAAACCTTAATCCAATTAGTAGTTAAGTAAAGAAAAAGACTTAAAAAGAACAAAAGAAGGGGAAAAATTCTTCAGGTTCTTCAATACCTTAATCCAATTGAAAGGTCTCAAATAGAAAAAAGTGCATAAAAATGAACCAAAAAGGTGGGTGAAAAAACAAAAAATGCCAGAAAAAAAGAGAAAAGGCTTTTAAGGCTTTTCCTTTAAAATAAAAGGCAAACATGAAGATTGAACTTTCAAAAAAACAAAAAACAAACTCCAACCAGGCCAAAAACCCAAGTAGTTATTACAAGAATAAAGATTTTTTTAAAAAAAAATACAGTAAAGCTGGTAAGGAGGGGTAGCACAACTTAAAAAAAAAATAACAAGGGCACACTGCACTTTGTTTAGTTATCCAAGGCTCTTATTATAACTGTCTTCTCCAAAGACTTATCACTTTTTCTTTTCATAAGCTTCAACACCAGGCTCCAACTGTTGATAGAAATCCAGAAGAGCACCTGCAAAAACACTCTCCCATGCTCTTCCCTCTATCTTATCACATAGCAATGTCCTTGAAAAGGAGTCTCAGTTCTTGCATTCTCAGCTTTGTCTGATCACAGGAAATAAAGCATTTTCAAGCCTCTAGTTGGCAGTGTTACAAAGTTTCTTTGCTCTCACTTTCCTCCTTCTTTCCCAAGCAAAACAGAATAAAAATTACCAAAAAAGAGGAAATATATATATATGAAATAACTAAATAACTAAAGGGAGCCTCTAGCTTAAAATATTACAAAATTAAAAAGGAGAAGAAAAGGTAGGTATAAATAAGAAAAGAACCAATCCAGTTTCAAAATACAAAATCACGTATAGAAATCCAGCAATGAGAAAAAACAACAACCTTACTTTGACATTTCCATTTAAAATTGCCGCTTAATCATTTCTGTCAAAACTTTTACAGATTTTTTCTTTTCCTTAGGGTGTCCTTTCAAGTCTTAGAATAAAAAAGTTCTCACCAAACCAACACACTTTATTTTTCTGCTCTCTTCCATTTCGGAGCTGTCCCAACTTCAACAGCTTTAATGGCTGCCTCTTTGCCGCCAGCAAGAAGAGCTTCTTCTGCATCTACCAGGGACTTTGTGGTCTCTGTGGGATCAATAGGATGTGCTCTTCACTTTCACCATCTCTTTGGGATGGTTTAGATCCATTTGGACCATCCAGGGGCAAAGATATTGGCTGCGATCTCAGACCTCTGAGATCGCATGATGTATCATCGCGATGCCAGCTCCGCCCTCCTTAAAGATAATATGAGAGTAATTTTGGATACCTTGGAATACTATGAGGCACATCCTGAAAAACAAATGGCTTTGATATTTCTAGATGCACAAAAGGCATTTGATAATGTGAATTGGTGATTCATGTTATTATTGTTGGAACAGATGGGTTTTCCAGAAAATGTATTCAAGCTATAGAAGCTATATACTACAAGCAAATGGCAAAAGTAATGATAGAGGGAGAATTGACAGACTCTATTAACATAAGAAAAAGAACAAGACAAGGGTGCCCACTATCACCTTTGCTATTTGTGTTAACTTTGGAAGTGTTAAACAGAAATATTAGAGATGAAAAGAGTATAAAAGGAATGAAAATTTAAAAGGAAGAATTTAAACTGCAAGCCTTTGCGGATGATTTGGTTTTTATCTTAGAAGACCATTTAGAAACAGCACCAAAATTATTGGAAAAGATAGAGGCATACGGCAAGGTGGCTCGTTTGAAAATAAAGATAAGACAAAGATTTTGACAAAGAATATGTTATCAAGACAAAAGGAAGAATTGGCAGATCTATTGAAAATTCAAGTCACGAATAAGATCAAGTATTTGGGGATACATTTGACAGCAAGATGTAATACATTAAAAGAGAATAATTATATTAAACTTAAACAGCAGATAGCGCTAGACTTGGCGAAATGGGAAAATTTACAACTGTCACTAATAGGGAGAATCTCAACAATCAAGATGAATATATTACCCAGAATTTTATATTTGTTCCAAACAATTCCAATTAGCCTTGGAAAAGACTATTTTGAAGATTTAAATAAAATTGTGTTGAAATATATATGGCAAGATAAGAAAGCGAGAATAAAGTTAAAACTTTTGCAAGATGCTAGAATTAGAGGAGGATTTGGTTTGCCTAACTGGGAGTTGTACTACCAAGCTACAAACTTGACGTGGGTCAAGGAATGGATAACATTAAGAAACACTAGATTGTTGCCATTAGAAGGACATGATCTGTTGTTGGGGTGGCACGCTTTTTTATGGTACAAGGGAACTAAAATACAGGGATATTTTAGAAGACACCATATACGGGAGTCTTTGTGGTTAAATTGGGAGAAGATTAAAAGACAATGTTATTTGAAAATTCCAGTCTGGTTATCAACTATTGAAGCATTTTCCTATCCTATAATATACAAGAAGGAACAAACAGTTAGATATGGGGAAATATTGAATGAAAAGGGTGAACTTAAATTGATGCAAAATCTAGAGGAACAAGGTATAAAGATGAATTGGTTTTCATATGTGCAAATACATTCAAGGTATGGTAAAGATTTTAAAACAGAAGGTTTCTATGATAAATTGACTGATCTAGATAAGATTTTGACAGGTACTGATGAAAAGGTGATTTAAAAAACTGTGTGGATATTTATTAGAAACTAAACTAGAAGAGGAACAAGTTAAAGAAACTATGATTGTTTGGGGGAAGAACTTTGGATATGGGATTGATTTAGAGAAATGGCAAAAATTGTGGTCTCAAAATTATAAAATGACAATGTCAACAGCTTATAAAGAAAATCTGTATAAGATGTTTTACAGGTGGCATTTTCCCCCGACAAGAATAGCAAGAATGTTCAAAAATAAATCTGAAAAATGTTGGAAATGTCATCAGACACCTGGTTCATATTACCATATATGGTGGACTTGTGCGCACGCCAGAAAATACTGGACTAAAATCCACATGTGGTTGGAAAAAATGACAAAAAAACTTATAGATTTGAAACCAGAGATATTTTTATTGGGAATTTTACCTGATACATATAACAAAGATTTGAAATACCTGATTATAAATGTATTAACAGTTGCTAGGATTGTATTTGCTAAAAACTGGAAAAATGAGAAAATACCATCGCAGGAGAAAATCATTAAGAAAATATTGGAATGTGCTGAAATGATTGACATTTGAAATTAGAGAACAAGAGGATAAACAATTTTATAAAATTTGGGACCTTTTCTATCAATGGTTAGATAATAAAATACAATAATGAAATATGTAGATTTATAGAAAATAATAAATATATAAAGATGTACTTCTTTTTTATTATATCTACAAAATGTCTTTAGGATAGATTTGGGAGGATAATATGAATTGTTATAAAAGTAAATTATGGTTATCTCATAAAATATGAATGAATAAAACTAGAGTCAAATGATTCATTAATAATGATACTAGGGTATTAAATTTTTGATTGATAATATGAGCTATTATGTAATGTAACTGTAACTGAAGACTACGAAATGGATGCACAAAATTTGTAAACCAACGGGCACGCTGCTTGTATACCTATGAAAGAAAGTTTGATGTTTTTATGTTTTGTTTATTTCTTTTTAAAAACCAATAAAATTTACAAAAAAAAGAGTAACTTCATTCTCTTCGCTGATGATGTAAAGCTATTCAATACCACAGACAATACTGCTACACTTCAAAAAGACCTCGACTATGTATCAGAATGGTCAAACAAATGGCAACTTCAAATCTCAAGAAATAAATGCTCTGTCTTACATATTGGCAAAAAAAAAATCAGAAAATAAAATACAGGCTGAATAGTCAAGACCTTGTTGATGATCCAAACTCTGTCAAGGATCTTGGAGTATTCATCTCTAATGATTTAAGTGCTAGAGCCCACTGTAACTACATAGCCAAAAAGGCATTAAGAGTTGTTAACCTAATATTACGTAGCTTTTTCTCTGGTAATATTACACTACTAACTAGAGCATACAAAACATTTGCTAGACTAATACTCGAATACAACTCATCAGTCTGGAACCCACATTACGTACCTGATATTAACACAGTTGAGAAAGTCCAGAAATATTTCACAAGAAGAGTTCTCCATTCCTCTACTCGTTGCAGAATACCTTATGCCACCAGACTTGAAATTCTAGACCTAGAAAACCTAGAACTATGCCACGTTCTGTCCGATCTAAGTATAGTATATAAAATCATACATTGCATTGTCCTACCTGTCAATGAATACTTCAGCTTCAACCATAACTGTAGTGGAGCGGCGGAATAACAGAGGCGAATGTAGAGCAAACTTCAGCTTTATCTTTATTGAAACAATAAAGGGTTGCCGCAACTGCTGCGCTAACAAGGCAGCCAGCTGGTGGGCAACAGCTGATGCCATTTGACAACTCCCTTTTATAGTCAGCTGTCAAATGGCATCAGCCAATAGGAATGGTCCATGTTCCCGCTGGAAGCACGGACCAGAGTGAAGACGTCAGCTCAATCTTTTCAGAATGCAACACTCCTTTCTCCCCGAATGGAGCATGCATAGTCCTTCAGGTAACTCGGGCGCTTGCGCAGGTGACCAGATCTTCTCAGCTCTGACAGAGCTGCTGCTGGATGGGACTCCTCCACTTGGCGAGCAGCTTCTGGTGATGAAGAAGTGGGGACCTCGGCTTCAGGCAGCCCCGGGTGCAGGACCGATGACTATTCAGGTAGGCTTGCGTCACTGTCATTTTCATGGTGAGCTTCCTTGGGTGCTGGTGGTCTCGCTGCAGCAAGAACGTCTGGAGGGCCACCTGTAGACGTACCCAAATGCCCCCTTAGTTGGTCGACATGGCGGCGCCAAATGCGACCATCTTGCAATTGGACCCTGTAAGACTTAGGACCGGTTACTGCCACAATCCACCCAGGCATCCACAAAGGGTGACCTGCATAGTTCCTAGCATAGACCTGGTCATTCTCAGCAAACTTCCTAGTCTGGCTATTTGATCCCAGGGGTGTGACTGGGGTGTAATTTGGATGGAGTCTGTCTAGAGTAGTCCTCAGATGGCGACCCATGAGGAGTTCAGCTGGAGACCTATTTGTGGTGGCACAGGGAGTCGTATGCTGGGTTAGGAGGTACTTAGCAAGTCTGGAGTGCCAATCTATGGGCCCAAGCATCTCCAGGACATCCTTAGCAGATCTGACTGCCCTTTCAGCCAGACCATTACTGGCAGGGTGAAAAGGAGCTGTTAGGCAT
>NC_141991.1:16017127-16030322 GCF_049901715.1 Pseudonaja textilis
ATTTTGCATTGCTTGAGGTGGAAAAAAATGAAACTTTGATTTTAGGTTTTACTGATTAGATTGATTTGTTGTTATAGAAATGCCTAGTTTCTATTATTATGGGAAGAGTTGAGCTTCGATGTTAATGCTTTATTCTACTGCAACAGAGGGAGTTTGAAGTCAACACTTAAAAAAAAAAATCTCTCTTCTCCCCACCTCATTTTTCTTTCCCCTTCTCCTCCCTAGTGTGTCCTCCAATTTGCTTTCTCATTATTGTGTTTTATTCTGTAATCTAATAAAATATTTTAAGACTAAAGAATTGAAAGGGAACAATCAGCAAAATTCTGAAGAAGCATTACGTGCCATGGCTGTACTATCTGAAGTTTCTGGTGGTCCCCAACACGCATTGTCCTGCTTTGGGAGGAAAAGGCAGCATGGAGGACCCAGGTCATAACCTGAATTGCTGTGGAAATACTGGTGCCATCCTCAGACAAGATTTTTTCAACCAGATCCTGGGGAGGGGTTTCCCAGCTCTCCTTTTCCAGGCATGTATTCCAAACTTTCTTAGACAACAAGGGCATTGAATAGGAGCACTGAAATTCTGCCTCCCCAAACTTCCCTGTAGCAGAGTAATGTGAATTAAAATCATAATATTGTGTCCTTTTCTTTGCTTGAGTTGAGAAGGATAATAAAAGATGGTTATGCTGGAGATTAACTAGCTGGTAAAACAATCTCACATTGATATCTGACAAAGCTGTAGCAATCCATAATTCCCCCCCCAAGCAGGATTATTTTCTTTTCAATGTCTCGAATTAGCATTCCTAGTGTTAATGTGGCCTCAGAATCCAACTGACAAACAATACATTTCACTTTAGTGTCGCTAAAATATTGAAGGGTGTGCTTTTTTGTCATTTCGTCCTGAATGGTAAGCTTGGGTAAGCTTTCTGAGAAGGCAACACAGACACCTTTCCTAACGGCTTCTGGCACAAAAAGTTCTTCTAAACTTTTCTCCAGTTTCATTGTCTGGAGCAGTGAGGCCGATCCATGTCCATCGGAAATCCAGGAGCAGCTTGACAATTGCCAAGTTGGGAGGTTCTTGTTTTGGAATCACCCGGTAGAAAAAAGGGAAATGGTGTTTCTGCTCTGGAATATGGCTGATGACCCCATAGTTGATCTAAGATGAAAGAGAAAATATGGTTGTTTGCTTTGCTTTGCTATTAAGGACAAAAATAAGTGTTTAATTTTAAAAGGTTTTTTCTTCTGATGCTAACCCTACACTCACACATCAAGTGTTCAGATAGGTTCACCAAGTCACACAACTGTACAAACCTTTTTTTAAATTAGATATGCTGTTTTATTGTCCTATTGGTTTTTTTTCCCTTTCCCCAATAATCTGTGAACTATCCTTAAATATCACATTTCAATTGTTACTATGTTACAGAGAACCTGATTGTGACACCGAACATGTAAACAAGCTAAATTCACTACTAACATGGGCAACATCCTGCCCACACGCTTTTATCTTTCTTAGTGACTTCAATCTACCTCATATTAACTGGACCCTAAACTAATGTACAACTGAACCCATACATGTAACTTTCCACAATGCTGTAACAAATCTGGGGCTGGAACAACTAGTAACCAACAAAACAAAGCAGTTTGGCCTCTGGATTGTTGGGACTGATTTGTTGTTCCTCCCATCCTTCTTCTTGGAACCTCCTGGAAGGTTGAGTCGGCCATGCCGCTCCCACCAGGAATTTCCTGGCCAGTTGAGTTGGGCTGGCCGCTCCCGCCAGGGGCTGCTTTTTCTCTATCCTTCTGGACCTGTTCCTGCCTCCCTGATCTGCCTTCTTCCTTAGTCTCAGGTTTGTGCTTGGGTTTTCTGACCGGGACTAATGTTAATAGTGGTTGTTGTGTGTTTGTACTTGTCAGGGTTTGTTCTATTGTTTTTCTTGCTCGTGGAGGGTCTCCCCCTCCCTCTCTCCTTGTGTTTTGTCTGTTTAAGGAGTCTCCCCCCTATGGTTATGTTTGAGGGGTCTCCCCCGTCTTCCCTGGATTTGTTTTGTTTGTTTGAGGGGTCTCCCCCTTCTTCCATGAGTTGGTTTGGGTCACCCTTCATAACTCTAGATCTGAGCTGGTCTATGTGTCTCTTCCAGCTTCTCCCGTCTGTAGTGTCTACCCTGTATGAACGGGGTCTGTTTATCTGGGTCACCTTCTCCAGTATCCACAATGGTTCCCCTGTAAGATTTTTTGCATATACTGAGTCCCCTGTTTGAAATGTGTGGCAATTACTGGAGGAGTCTGCTGGTTTTTCTGAGCTATATGTGGGGTGCAGTCCGTCTAGGTGTGACTAGTTTCCTCCCCATTAGTAACTCTGCTGGACTTTTATTTGTTGTGGCACTGGGTGTCATGTGCTGTATGCTTAGTAGCTTATCTATTTTTTCTTGTGTGTCCCTGGGCCCCAGCTTTTGTAATGTTTCCTTTGTGTAACGTACCATGCGTTCCACCCATCCATTCATCAACAGGTGTCCCAGCACTGTCAGTGCATGCCTTATCCCATGTTGTGCTAGGAATCCCTCGAATGTTGTTGCCATGAATTGTGGTCCGTTGTTGGATACAATTAAATCTGGCAATCCATTTGTTGCAAAAAGTTTCCTGAGCTGTCTAATGACAGCTTCTGTTGTGGTGGAGTGCATGATGCTTACCTTTAGCCATTTGGAGTAAACGTCTATGACTATTAGAAATGTGTGTCCTTTGGTTGGGCCCACAAAATCAATGTGTAATCTTGACCATGGTCCCCTTGGTGTTTCCCATTCATGTTTTGGTGCTGTGGGGGGTGTTGGCCTAGATTCCTGGCAGCGTTTACACGTTGCCACCCACTCACCTATTTCCTTATCCATTCCTGGCCACCATACATAACTCCTTGCCAGGGATTTCATTTTTACAATACCCGGGTGTCCTTCATGTAGCAATTCTAGTATACTTTTCCTTAAAACGTCTGGTATGACCACCCAGTCCCACCATAGTATGCACCCCTTCAGCATCGAGAGTTCTGTTTGTCTATTCTGGAACGGTTTGGCAGTCTCATTAATCTCAATCTCTGGCCATCCTTTTCCTACCCAATTTAAAATTCATGCCAGGGTTTTGTCTCTATTCATTTCCCTAGCGATGTCTGTTGCAGTTATGGGTAGGTTTTCTAATGTCTCTATTCCTTGATTGCTCTGACTTTATTTTCTGTGGGGTCTATTCCTTTGCTGTCTATAAGGTATCCCAGGAATTCAACTTTGCTGGTGGCTAATTTGCACTTCTCCTTTTTTACTTTTAGTCCCGCCTCCTTGAATTTACTTAGGACTTCCCTTAGGCGGTCCTGCAATTGTTCTTTGTCCTTGGCTGATACAAGGACATTGTCAAAGTATGGCACCATCCCTTTTATCCCCTGCAATAGGTGTTCCATTAAGCTCTGGAACACCCCTGGGGCAACTCTGATGCCAAACTGTAATCTGTTGCATTTGAATGCCCCCCTGTGCATTACAATTGTCTAGGCTTCTGCTGTTTTGGGGTCAACAGGTAATTGTTGGTAGGCCTGTGCGAGGTCTAATTTCGTGAAGATTCCCCCCCCCCCCCAAGGGAATGTAATAGATGCTGTACCACTGGGACAGGGTATGCGCTTTGTTGGAGTGCGTGATTAAGGGTTGCTTTGTAGTCTCCGCAGTTGCGCACAGACCCATCTGGTTTAATTGGCGTAACAATTGGGGTTTCCCACTGTACGTGGTCAGTTGGCTCTAGATCCCCTTGTGCGATGAGTTTATCCAATTGCTCATCGATCTTTGGTTTGAGTGTGAAAGGAGCCCGCCTCGCCTTTAATCTTATAGGGGCTATGGTTGGGTTTAGATTAAAGGAAAGTGGGGACCCGCCGGTACTTGCCCAGTTCTCTGTCAAACACGTCTCAGAATTCTTCCATCAGGTCCTCTTCCCACTCTGTCTTGGTGATGCTGTTTTTTCCTGTGACTTCGATTCCCAATGGTGCAAACCATTCAAGTCCCAGTAGGCTTGGCCAATTCTGGTCAACTAGGTTAGTGGGAGGATTCTGGTATATTTTTTGAATGTTACCTTGAATTTTCTGGTGCCCACTATGGGTATTTTGTTTCCCTGGTAGTCTTTCAGCATCAGTGTTTGTCTTTCGAGTCTTTCCTGGCTTATGTTTAGTGTCCCATGATACCATTGACAAATATGAGCTCGAATCCACTTCCATCTGATAGAGTTGGCCCTCTATGGTTACCTGGACATAGACTTTCCTGGTGTTTGTCGTGTTAGAGTGTCTGATGATCACCGCCTGGTGTGTTTCATTTCTTCTGTTGCTTGCCTCTTTTCCTTGCCTGTTTCAGTTGTCTTGGTTCCAACGGCTCCCTGTTTGTTTCTCCCTCTTTCTGAGGGTGTGTGTGTTCCATCTTTGTCTAGGGCCATAGTTTTTTCTTGCTCGGCATGCCCTAGCAATATGTCCTTGCCATTCACAATGCTTGCAGATTGCATCTAGGAAACAGCACTCAGAATGTGGATGTTTCCCCTCGCAGCCGGTGCAACGAAATTCCTTCCTTTTTCCATTCTGGTCCCTTCTGCGCTGTTCCAAAGAGAGTCGATTTACCCTTCTTCTTCCTCATCATCTTCTGATATGGACTCAATGTCCTTGTGGTGGGTTGTGGCAGTGTTTTTAGGGGTTTCCGGTGGCACTTTATGCATTTTCTGCATGGTGGCTGCCGATTTCTGCGTTGCTTCTGCTGTGGTAGCCTCTTCTATTGCTTCCTTGAGTTTTATTGGGTTTTGTTAATAATTGACCTTGTAGTGTAAGATCTCTCAGTCCCAGGACCACTTGGTCTCTCATGGCTTCATCCATGTTTAGGAATTCACATGCTCTGGCGATGTCCCTCAGAGTTGCAACAAAATTGCTGATGCTTTTTGCCTTCTTTTTGGTTGCGCTGATAAAATTTGTGTCATTTGATGAGGCAGGAAATGGTTGGTATGTAGTGAGCCCTCAGAATTCTTTCTAGGTCCGGCCAGGCCATCGTTTTCACATCGGTGGGTACCGCTAATGCTTTGGCCATCTTGAATACTGTGGGAGCACAATGTGTGAGGAAGACAGCTCTCTTCCTGTGTTTGGATATGTTATTGAGGTCGCTCCCTTTGAGGAATATGAGGAATCAGTCGATGTACAATTCCCAGTCTTTGGTTGCTGGATCGAACAGTGCGGGTGGCATGTTGTTTCCGGCCATTTCATCTCGATGAGCTGCCAGTGTTCGTCAGTCACCACGCACTCGCTGGTTCTCTTTGTCTCAGTATCCCACCTTTGTCACCAGTGTTAAATTGCAGGAATGAGACTCAGGACACCAGCATAGTAACCAGTTGTCTTTACTTCATTCCAGGACTGAACCCAAAGAAACCGTGGCAGCCCTTTTACAGTCAGCTGCTCATGACTGTGGCCAAAACCTGAAGGTCTGACAGGGACCCGGACTCCCCACCAGACTCCCTTGGAAGAGAACTTGATGGTTATTGTGGCATCCTACTGCTTATTTATTCAGAAACTGTGCCCAAAAGAACCTTCCAGTCTCTTGAGACATCATATCCTATTCTCACAAGCATCCTGAATCAGTATATCAGGTTGAATGTGGAAAATTCAGCAATACAGTCTTCAGAAGATTCAACAACACAACCTCTCTGTTTCTTTCTCTTTCTCTTTCTCTCTAAACCTCCTCATCTGGGCAGGACGAATATTATTGCTGGGTTATCCCCCATTGTCTCTGCTTATCTTTAACACAACATTTAAGAACTGAAAAGGAACCTAGAGTTGGAGAGATGGCTAAATTGACCATTTTGATCAAAGAAAAGAATGTAAGAATGTCGATGTCCTACATTTGTTGTCACGTGGAAACTGCTTCTGGATTTTGTGCTTGAGGTGGAAAAAAATGAAACTTTGATTTTAGGTTTTACTGATTAGATTGATTTGTTGTTATAGAAATGCCTAGTTTCTATTATTATGGGAAGAGTTGAGCTTCGATGTTAATGCTTTATTCTACTGCAACAGAGGGAGTTTGAAGTCAACACTTAAAAAAAAAATCTCTCTTCTCCCCACCTCATTTTTCTTTCCCCTTCTCCTCCCTAGTGTGTCCTCCAATTTGCTTTCTCATTATTGTGTTTTATTCTGTAATCTAATAAAATATTTTAAGACTAAAGAACTGAAAGGGAACAATCAGCAAAATTCTGAAGAAGTATTACATGCCATGGCTGTACTATCTGAAGTCTCTGGTGGTCCCCAACACGCATTGTCCTGCTGTGGGAGGAAAAGGCAGCATGGAGGACCCAGGTCATAACCTGAATTGCTGTGGAAATACTGGAGCCATCCTCAGACAAGATTTTTTCAACCAGATCCTGGGGAGGGGTTTCCCAGCTCTCCTTTTCCAGACATGTATTCCAAACTTTCTTAGACAACAAGGGCATTGAATAGGAGCACTGAAATTCTGCCTCCCCAAACTTCCCTGTAGCAGAGTAATGTGAATTAAAATCATAATATTGTGTCCTTTTCTTTGCTTGAGTTGAGAAGGATAATAAAAGATGGTTATGCTGGAGATTAACTAGCTGGTAAAACAATCTCACATTGATATCTGACAAAGCTGTAGCAATCCATAATTTCCCCCCCTTCCCCCCCAAGCAGGATTATTTTCTTTTCAATGTCTCGAATTAGCATTCCTAGTGTTAATGTGGCCTCAGAATCCAACTGACAAACAATACATTTCACTCTAGTGTCGCTAAAATATTGAAGGGTGTGCTTTTTTTGTCATTTCGTCCTGAATGGTAAGCTTGGGTAAGCTTTCTGAGAAGGCAACACAGATGCCTTTCCTTACGGCTTCTGGCACAAAAAGTTCTTCTGAACTTTTCTCCACTTTCATTGTCTGGAGCAGTGAGGCCGATCCACGTCCATCGAAATCCAGGAGCAGCTTGACAATTGCCAAGTTGGGAGGTTCTTGTTTTGGAATCACCCGGTAGAAAAAGGGAAATGTTGTTTCTGCTCTGGAATATGGCTGATGACCCCATAGTTGATCTAAGATGAAAGAGAAAATATGGTTGTTTGCTTTGCATTGCTATTAAGGACAAAAATAAGTGTTTAATTTTAAAAGGTTTTTTTTTCTGATGCTAACCCTACACTCACACATCAAGTGTTCAGATAGGTTCACCAAGTCACACAACTGTACAAACCTTTTTTTAAATTAGATGTGCTGTTTTATTGTCCTATTGGTTTTTTTCCCATTCCCCAATAATCTGTGAACTATCCTTAAATATCACTATGTTACTATGTTACAGAGAACCTGATTGTGACACTGAACATGTAAACAAGCTAAATTCACTACTAACATGGGCAACATCCTGCCCACACGCTTTTATCTTTCTTAGTGACTTCAATCTACCTCATATTAACTGGACCTATACTAATGTACAACTGAACCCATACATGTAACTTTCCACAATGCTGTAACAAATCTGGGGCTGGAACAACTAATAACCAACAAAACAAAGTGGTTTGGCCTCTGGATTGTTGGGACTGATTTGTTGTTCCTCCCATCCTTCTTCTTGGAACCTCCTGGAAGGTTGAGTTGGCCATGCTGCTCCCACCAGGAATTTCCTGGCCAGTTGAATTGGGCTGGCCACTCTCACCAGGGGCTGCTTTTTCACTATCCTTCTGGACCTGTTCCTGCCTCCCTGATCTGCCTTCTTCCTTGATCTCAGGTTTGTGCTTGCATTTTCTGACTGAGGCTAATGTTAGTACTGGTTGTTGTGTGTTTGTACTTGTCAGGGTTTGTTCTATTGTTTTTCTTGCTCGTGGAGGGTCTCCCCCTCCATCTCTCCTTGTGTTTTGTCTGTTTAAGGAGTCTCCCCCTATGGTTATGTTTGAGGGGTCTCCCCCCTCTTCCCTGGATTTGTTTTGTTTGTTTGAGGGGTCTCCCCCTTCTTCCATGCGTTGGTTTGGATCACCCTTCATAACTCTAGATCTGAGCTGGTCTATGTGTCTCTTCCAGCTTCTCCCGTCTGTAGTGTCTACCCTGTATGAACGGGGTCTGTTTATCTGGGTCACCTTCTCCAGTATCCACAATGGTTCCCCTGTAAGAATTTTTGCATATACTAAGTCCCCTGTTTGAAATGTGTGGCAATTACTGGAGGAGTCTGCTGGTTTTTATGAGCTATATGTGAGGTGCAGTCCGTCTAGGTGTGACTAGTTTCCTCCCCATTAGTAACTCTGCTGGACTTTTATTTGTTGTGGCACTGGGTGTCATGTGCTGTATGCTTAGTAGCTTAACTATTTTTTCTTGTGTGCCCCCAGGCCCCAGCTTTTGTAATGTTTCCTTTGTGTAACATACCTTGCATTCCACCCATCCATTCATCAACAGGTGTCCCAGCAATGTCAGTGCATGCCTTATCCCATGTTGTGCTAGGAATCCCTCGAATGTTGTTGCCATGAATTGTGGTCTGTTGTTGGATACAATTAAATCTGGCAATCCATGTGTTGCAAAAAGTTTCCTGAGCTGTCTAATGACGGCTTCTGTTGTGGTGCATGAGTGCATGATGCTTACCTCTAGCCATTTGGAATAAACGTCTATGATGATTAGAAATGTGTGTCCTTTGGTTGGGCCCACAAAATCAATGTGTAATCTTGACCATGGTCCCCTTGGTGTTTCCCATTCATGTTTTGGTGCTGTGGGGGGTGTTGGCCTAGATTCCTGGCAGCGTTTACATGTTGCCACCCACTCACCTATTTCCTTATCCATTTCTGGCCACCATACATAACTCCTTGCCAGAGATTTCATTTTGCTGTGGTAGCCTCTTCTATTGCTTCCTTGAGTGTTATTGGGTTTTGTTAATAATTGACCTTGTAGTGTAAGATCTCTCAGTCCCAGGACCACTTGGTCTCTCATGGCTTCATCCATGTTTAGGAATTCACATGCTCTGGCGATGTCCCTCAGTGTTGCAACAAAATCGCTGATGCTTTTGCCTTCTTTTTGGTTGCGCTGATAAAATTTGTGTCATTTGATGAGGCAGGAAATGGTTGGTATGTAGTGAGCTCTCCGAATTCTTTCCAGGTCCGGCCAGGCCATTGTTTTCACATCGGTGGGTGCCGCTAACGCTTTGGCCATCTTGAATACTGTTGGAGCACAATGTGTGAGGAAGAAGAGCTCTCTTCCTGTGTTTGGATATGTTATTGAGGTTGCTCCCTTTGAGGAATATGAGGAATCAGTCGATGTACAATTCCCAGTCTTTGGTTGCTGGATCGAACAGTGCGGGTGGCGTGTTGTTTCCGGACATTTCATCTCGATGAGCTGCCGGTGTTCATCAGTCACCACGTGCTCGCTGGTTCCCTTTGTCTCAGTATCCCACCTTCGTCACCAGTGTTAAATTGCAGGAATGAGACTCAGGACACCAGCATAGTAACCAGTTGTCTTTACTTCATTCCAGGACTGAACCCGAAGAAACCGTGGCAGCCCTTTTACAGTCAGCTGCTCATGGCTGTGGCCAAAACCTGAAGGTCTGACAGGGACCCGGACTCCCCACAGACTCCCTTGCTGCCCCTTGCTCACTCCCTCCAGCCTCCTCTGCCTCTGCTTGGAGCCTCCCCACAACTCTGATGCCCATCGGTTTTGCCATCTCTGCCTCATTGCTGTCGCCCGGCTCTACGTCTCCCTTCAGTACTCCCTCTGGAGAGGAGATGGTCCTTGCATCCCTCTCCCTCCACCAACCTTCAGCCCTTTCTTTGGTTCTGGGGAGATTCTCTCTTTCCCACTCTTTCTTTCTCTTTCCCTCTCTCCCCCCTCTCTTTACCTCTCTTTCTCTCCCTTTCTCTCTCTGCCTCCTCTGTCCCACCCCCCTCTCACTCTCACACACACACACACACACAAATGCACAAACACTTGGTCTGGGATGAAAAACTCCAGTCAGCAGCAGGTGGCGGGAAAAGGAACAAAGGGGGGGGGGAGGGTGTGTGTGCAACAGGGCTTTAAGCACCCCCCTCCCCAGCCATCGCTGCTCCACTCGGAGATGCTTTCAGAGGGTTGATGCAGGGGGTACTCATGCTTAAAGTGGCAGGCAGGATTTAAAGCAGCATGCATGCTTTAAGTGTGATTACCCCCACCTCAGCCCTCCAAAAGCATCTCCGAGTGGAATGGAGACAGCTGGGGTGAGGGGTACTCAAAGCCCCATTGCAGTTGCATGCCACCCCCTCCTCCCCCTTTTCTTCATTTTTCCCACCACCTGGTGCTGATAGGAGCTCACAGGATCACAGTTCATCCCAGACCAAGTATGTGTACATGTGTGTTTTTGTGACGGCTGCGGCCGGGGAGAGGGTGCTCATGGCCCTGCTGCTTTAAGTATGCAGTGATGGCTCCATACTTTAAAGCATGCTGCTTTAAAGTGTGAGCACCTCTCCAGCCCTCCAAAAGCATCTCCATGGGTGGCAGAGGCAGTGGAGCTGGCTGCCTCCCATTTTGCCCCCAGGGGAAGCAGGCAGAGGCGGTGGGGATGCTGTGGTGACAATGCTGCTTATGGGAGGCAGCCAGATCTGCTGCACAATCGGTCTGCAACATGGTAGGGAGTGCTAGGAGAGTGCCGTGTGGCGGCTTAGCCATCCAGCCAAGCCCAGGGATGTTGGGGCTGGGCAGCTAGTTAGGCCCCAGCCAGAGGCACCAGTGGGATGGGGCCGCACTGGCGGGGAAGCCAGCCAGCCGAGCCCAGGGACGTTGGTGGGCAGCTAGGTAGGCTGGGCAAGGCCAGGGGAGCCCTGGGGACAGTGGAGGAAGGACTAGCACAACTCACAGGCTTACCTGCGAGCAGGCAGATCAGGAGAGGCTCATGTGGGCTCCTGGCTGCTTCTCTCACTTGCTCTTGCTGGGAGAGCCACTCCCGGCAGAGCAAAAACCTTGCAAGTCCCCCTCCCTTTGAAAGCGGCTCCTGGGCAGTAGAGAGAAACAGGATTCAAATGATTCCCAAAGGGAGGGGGACTTGTAAGTTTTTTGCTCTGCTACAGCAAAAGGCAGCAACAATGGCTGGCCTGGTGGGCCAAAGCAGGCTGCTGGCATGTCGCGTATGCGCATGATGTTGCGCATGCGCAATAACCAGTTCCAAGAGTGGAGGAACAGGTGGAGAGGGGTGGGGCCAGCCAGGGGGCAGCGTTACCAGTTCTCTGAACTAATGGGAACATTAATATCTGGTTCTATATAACCAGTGCAAACCGGTAGAATCCCACCCCTGAGTGTGCCACCCCTATAGTTTACATATTCATTAATTACTTCCCCTTCGAATCCCAATAAGCATTTAACTTTTATTACCTAGAAAATTAATAATAATAATCTCTTAAGAACTACATAGCATATATACCTTTTAGGGCAGATTTCGCTTGGTATTTTCCCCTCTTAATTTCATAAAGCTTATTTATAATTTCGAAAAGGAAAATTAATCTATTCAATTAATCCTGGTCACTGATATTAATCTCATTTCAACCATCCTCATAGTTCATTTCAATTATTTTCAATATATTTATTAAGCATATTCCATAAATTTATCATAGTTTCCCTTTTTTCACATTTATTCCGTTCATCTTTATGTATAATTGAAGAAAAAAAGAACATACATTCCAATAGCAGAAAATATAAGTTTCCATCCTTCATCTTACTAATCTATATTTCCCTATTTTCTAAATAGTTTATAACTTCTAATATATTTATACTAGCCTTCATCCCTTGCAGAATCCCCTTTTCTTAATTCTTAATCAGCCATTATCTTTGTGTCTTTTTAAATAAACAATTTCTTTTCATTTTTTTACAGTTTCCATATTTCTTTGTTTCCTGATCCTGTTTCTTATTACTTCTTTTTCCTTTGTTTTCCCCTTTCTTCTCACACTCCAGTTTTTATCCCCTCCCTCTTTATAGCTTTCTTCCACATTTTACTTTTCTACTGTTTCTTTTTACCTTTTTTAGTTTTATAAGTATTCCCCTTTTAAGTTATCTCCTTGAATCTCAAATTTTTATTTCCCACTTTTTTCCCTCTTCTTTTTAAAATTCGTTGTTCCAAATGTTCATTAAAGATGGCCTCTTCTTTGATCAAATCCTCCTCCTCTGGAATTCCTCTTTGTTCTAAAATCGCCATTTCCAGAAATTTGAAAGCAAAACCCAACGATGTACCTCTTTCTTGTAATGTTTCTTTCATATTTCTAAGTTCCATTTTTAATTCCAGAAGAGATTCCACCATTTTACACGTTTATGTCTGATAGTTTAATTCAATAAGTATCTATAATTTCCAAAGATCAGCTTCTGTTTTATTCCTCTTCAAGGCTTTTAGATTCACAAATAATCCAGCACCAGGTCCTAAAACAGTTAGTCCCAAAACAGTTTCTTCTTGCTTCTTTCTTTATTTCAATGTTTCAAATTCTACTTTCACTTTCCAAGGGTCTTGTTTTACTGTATCAATATTTCATTTACTTGTATCAAATCAAGTTCTTAAAAAAACAAGGTCCTTTCAAGAAAGCAAATTAAATTTTTGGCCACACACTGTTATGTCAAATCTTTTTCCCATTTTCCTCTGTTCAGGGCTTTTCAAACCTCAATATTAAAAAAAAAATCAAATCTCCAATTAGTATTTTTTATTTTTTCTTTGACACTCAAGTCAAACTTTACTTGTGCCTATTTAATGCCAAAATATATATTTATCAAATTTAACTATCTTATTCCAGCTTCTTCCTTTCATGGTTCAAAACCCCACTCAGCTATCAAAAGCATTTTCCCCCTTTTTCCCCCTTTCCTTTGTATCTCTGCCGCTTTAGTTCCTTTCTTAAAAATTCTTTTTTTAAAAACAAGTTTTATTGATTTTACAAACAAACAAGCAAAACAAAACATCATTAAACATTAAAAACATAAAACCTTTTTGTTAGTGTGTGCTCCTTTCAAAATCCAAGAAAGAAATACTCAGACTCCATGGATCAGAACAAAGTTATTCTTTTACTGGAAAATGAAGAGGAAGCTACAGATGGAATTCCGAAACTGAGAATTTGGCGTGCAGTTCACACATACAAAGAAATGGAATTGTTCCCACCCTCCGAAGTCCAGAAGTCTCTTCCAATTAAAAGTTCTGAATATGATCATATGGGCATCTTCAGGTGGTGATGAGGCCTCTGTCCATTGACCTTGAC
>NC_141991.1:16030422-16045760 GCF_049901715.1 Pseudonaja textilis
GTGAGTATCAACTTCTAATGCCATCAGGAGAATCACTCTGCAACTGGATGTTCATGTATCTCAAAGACATACACTTTGACATTGTAATTAAGCCCATCCATATTGCTGCTGATCATCTATTTATCTTTCCTTTTACCTTTGCTCAGGTCTGGTTAACACATCTTTTTTAGCCTTATCTGAAGTGAGAGAAACTTTCCAGAGTAACTCAAGTACTTTTCTCCTTTGAATGGACTGTTTCAATGTATTGTTCATGTGAGTTTCTTTGAAGCCCATTCAGCAGCATCAATTAAAACTTTAGTTTCTGAAATCAATTTAAAGATGGCATTGTCAAGGAGCTTTGCTCAATATAATTTTTAGATGAGATGAAAATCAGTTGCCAATGATGATAAAAATAGAATAGAATAGAACTGTTTATTGGGTAAGTGTGATTGGACACACAAGGAATTTGTCTTGGTGCAAATGCTTTCAGTGTACATAAAAGAAAAGATACATTCATCAAGAGTCAAGAATCATAAGGTATTTCTTGTCTCAGGTAATCTTATATTCCCAAAATTTCTGAGATAAGCAGGTCAACACTACAAAGACTTCCATACAAAGTTACTTTATTGGATTATATCAGGAATCCTCAAGGTATAACTCACAGTTATACTGAGATTCATCTAATGTCTAATTTTTGCATTGTCATCTTCACAGTGTGAAAAGATGGTTATCTTCATCCCATAGCATTATAGCGAGGGAAGACTCCAGCACTGTCTAACCAGCACAAGGTGCAACACTTAATGATAGTCATAGGGTACAATAAGCAATCAAATCATACTAGGAAACAGTCAATATAAATTGTAAGGATACAAGCGACAAAGTTACAGTCATACAGTCACAAGGGGGAGGGGAGGGGTGATAAGGAGTGATGAGAAGATTAATAGTAAAGGAGTGACTGTGTGTTGTTTTGTTATTTTTCATTTCATATTGTTGGTTGGGCTTTTCTAATTAGACAATTATAACCTTTGATTTAGTTATTTGCTCATGCAAAGATTTTTTTCATTCCCTTCTGTTCTTTTCTGTAGACAGTCTAGACTATGGCTGTCAAACTCCCGACCCATGGGCCAGATGCATCATGCGCTGGCCATGCCCATAGCGAAGTGGAAAAAAGTCCCGATACAACATGTGATGCTGCCGTGACATGAGTTTGACACCTCTGATCTAGACTCTTCTGATTGTTAATGTGAAAATAAGGAGTGCTGATATGAAGGCAGTAATCCAAATATACACTGTTTTTAATTAAGCAGAACATTTGGAACCATTACCTTTTACATTAGGAGAGAAAGGAGACGAGCTCATTTTCTTTTTTTCTTTTTTTAAAACAAATTTTATTAATTTTAAAGACAAACAAAACATCATTAAACATTGAAAACATAAAACCTCTTTCCACTGTAAATCTTTACAGGGCAGATAAAACATTATTTTATACCGCACAATTCTAATTTATCCCATTTCCATCTGGACACATAAATATCTTTTAACAAATTACTCATTATTTCTCTTTACTCTTATTCAATTACATTTCTTTTCTATATTTATTTATTTTTTAGTCATCATATTTATATTTCCTTCTGACTTATTTACAATTTTTCTCATCTGACATTCCTCCAAGGTTTTATTAATTCTCAATCAAACATAAACACACAAAACACAAAAACATAAAACTTCTTTTTAGAAAGTGGCTTGGCCCCAGATTACCTCTCTTTGTACGGACTTCAATTAAATTCATGCTCATCTCATATACCATTACCTATCTTATTTACCATTCTATATCTTCTATATAACTTCTCCCCGCTTTTCACTCTTCTTAATTCTATTTTATTTATTTCATCTTACTTTAAATCATTATACTTGTATCTTTTGTCCATTCTTTTCCAATTAGCCATTTATCTCATTCTCTATAATAATAAAAAAAAGGTTTCTCCTGAAATCACTAATCGAAGTATGATGCCTTTCTATCGTTCCCCTAGGTTGAAATTTAAAATAACACCTAAATCCCAGTCTATTCTGCTTAATACTAAATTCTGCCTACTAAATTTTAAGAAAAAGAAAGAATAATAAATCTATAAAATAATTAAGTACATAATTAAATATTAAAGTCTATCATTAAATCTTAAACATTTTAATATCTTAATTTATTAAATCTTGTAACATTCCAATTGTCTATTTCAAAAACAGATGCTGCAATAATAAGTTTATAATAACATCAACACAATAGCCATTTAAACTCTATAATTAAACTAAATATTTTAAACATTCAATTTAATATTTTATTAAATCTTAAAATCTATCATTATTAAGCATTTTAATATTGAAATCTTTTTGATTAGATCTTATAAAATTCTAATTTTCTATTTCTAATACAAGTACTACAATACTATCATATGTACTTTGCAGAATCTTTTTTTTAAAACAAAAATTATACATTACCCTTTATCCCTAAAAAAAATTTGCTTTTTCCCATCTTGTTTCATACCTTTGTGGTTTCCCCCCTTTTCCCTTCCTTTCTTATCTCACCTAACCTTTTATCCCCCACTCTCCTAACCTCCGCCTTTTTAGCTTCCCCTCTCTGTTGTATTCCTCTTTTCTTTTGCTTTCTAACATTGTATTGATTTTGCATCTTATTTTTCTCTTTCTTGGGTGTTTTTTTAGGTCTTAAGTCCTTCATTTTCCTTCCTCTCTTTCTCTTTTCTTTCTTAATCAAACTTTTGGATTCATTAAAGATGTCTTCTTCTTCTTCTTTTCTTCTTCTTCTTCTTCTTCTTCTTCTTCTTCTTCTTCTTCTTCTTCTTCTTCTTCTTCTTCTTCTTCTTCTTCCTCCTCCTCCTCCTTCTCCTCCTCCTCCTCCATCTGTTGTTGTTTTTGCTGATAAATAGCAAGCACCATTTCTAAATAGTGAAAGGCTTCTCCCACAGCATCCTTGCCTTCTTTCTTTATTTTTCTATAATCCTTTCTTAGTTCATCCACAGGTAAAGCCATTATAGACCTTTTCTTCTTTTTCTTTTCCCTCTCCTTCTTGTTAAAACAGCCAAGATATTTCAAAACTTAAAACAGTTCCCCAAAGTCCCAGAGTCATCGAGCAGTCCAAACAGAGCACAAAGATCTTCTCTTTGCAATTTCTCTTCCTGGGGTAATATCAATTAAAAAAGAAAAAACCCAGTCTATATTTTAAAGCCTTATTGCAATTAACTTCTAGTCTCAAAATCTTCAAGGAATCTCCTCCAGCAAGATCTTAAAAAAAAAAAAATTTTTTTTCCTTTAGGTCCTCTCCCTTCCCAGTTGTAACAAAGAGCTTTAAGTTTTTACCTTCTATAAAAAAGCAGGTCTTTCAATGTCCATTTGTTAACTCCGTAAGGGAGGAAGAGTAAACTTTCCCTTTCAGCACTTCCATTCGCCGCTTTAAGAGTCTCCTCCGGAAACAATGTATCATTCAAAAAATTGTAGTTTTCAGGATGTTAAGTGTATCTTAAAAGTCAAGGTTCAGCCAAAAAACTTTCACTTTAAAACTTTCTCCTTCTTCCTCCTGCACAGTCTTGTCCAGCTGCCGGCTTCTTTGTGGCGGCCATTACAGACCGCCACTCCACCGCCTTGCAAAAAGGGGGTTTTGCCAGCTGGGGAGGGGGGTCTATGATACTCCCAAACCCCTATCCGGATCCTCCCTGTCTTTGGCTGCCTCTACAGGGCAGCCTTATCCTCCAGACCCGTTAGGATCAGAGGCACCAAGACGGCTAGCATAGCAGGGATCACGCAGGATCGTGAATCCCTGCCGCCGCCGAAGCCTGACAAACTGGAAGACCAGCTCATTTTCATCAGGAAACTGTGATACTCTTTTGTATCAATAAAACATGTTTTAAAAGTCTACTCAATTTATTCAGCCATAATTTCAATTTCTTTCTCAAAGATATATATTTCAAAATCATTCATAAGTAATTTCATTACAGTGTTTAGACTATGAGAAGATTATTGTGGGGCCTATCCAAACTTTATTCCTGGCCCAATTAACAAAATGAAATTCATCATAGATAAAAGTAAGGTAAGAAAAACCAACTGTATAGGTACAGGCTAGAAGAAACGTGGCTGAATGCCGCCCACTCTGCCCCTTGCCTCCCAGGAGTCCCCGTGTGGTCCATTTTGGATGTAGGTAAGTGCAGGGCACGCGTGGAGGCTCGGGAAGAATGAAAAATGGGCCTCCTAGAAGTTTGGGAAGGCCGGAAATAGGACCATTCCTGGCTTCGAGAGAGTCTCTGGAGCCCAAGGAGGCCATTTTCGCCCTCTCGGAGGCTCAAGGAAAGCCTCCAGAGTCCAGGGAGGGCAAAAACTTCCCCCCACCATGGTGCAGGAGGCTGACTAGGCCACAGCCACTATAACCATGCCCATCCAGCAACCGGGTAGAGAACTCTTTGCTAAAATTTTTGAAGCCCACCCCTGGTAGCAACCAAAAAAAGCCAATGGAACTCTAGTTTACATAAATAGAGGAATGGAATCAAAATCTTGTGAAGTTCTTGTACTGCTTTACAAAGCTTTATTAAGACCACACTTGGAATACTACATCCCATTCTGGTCACCCCAATATAAAACAGATGTTGAGACTCTGGAAACAGGGCAGAGAAGAGGGGGCTGGAGACTAAAACATATGAAGAACAGTTCCAGGAATCGGATATGTCTAGTCTAATGAAAAAAATGGATTAGGGCAGACATGATACGAATATTTGAGGGGATCCTACAAAGGCAAGGGGCAAAGGCAAACTATTTTCCAAAGAACCAAAAGGCAAGATGAGAAACAATGGTTGGAAACCAAGGAGAGAAGCGACCTAGAAGTTAAGGGGAAATTTCCTAATGGTGAGAGCAATCAATCAATGGAACAGCTTGCTTTGAGAAGTTGTGGGTATTCCATCACTGGAGGTTTTCAAAAAGAGACTGGACAATTTATGGTATGGGGTCTCCTGTTTGAGCAGGGGTTTGGATGAGAAGACCTCCACAGTCTCTTCCAACTCTATTATTTTGTGTTCTATGTTCTCAGTGTCCTTAAGTGAGTTATATGGGATTTCACACAGGGATAAGTGTGACAAAGATTTTCCCTGGGGCTCTGTACTTGCAAATCACAAGAGAGTTCAGTCAGAGAACCTGATAAATTTTGGAGATGGGGAATATTTATGCCCACTCTCTCAATTGACCTAGAGGCAGGGGTGGGATTCAAATTTTGTAACAACCGATTCTGTGGGCATGGCTAGGTGGACATGGCCCTATGACTGGATAGGCGTGGCTTCTCCTCCTCCTCCTCCTTTTTTGACAGCACCACCCCTCCCCATTTTGGGGGCCTTCTGGGCCTCAGGGAAACCTCCTGGGGGGCATTTTTGCTCCCAGAAGGCTTCCTTGCGGTCCAGGAAGGAAAAAATGGAGCCTGGGGCGGCATACAGCACCTCCCTGTGCTCCATTTTGGGGCCTTCTGGCCCCAGGGGAGCCTCCTGGGGAGACGTTTTTGTTCTCAAGAAACTTCTCTGGGGCCCAGGAAGGCAAAAAATGGAGGGGGCGGGGAGTGCTGTGCCCCTCTCCATTTTTTTGCCTTCCTGGGCCTCAGGGAAGCCTCCTGGGCAAAGCAGTAAGAGCAGAATTCTAGCACAGCTGATCATAGGAGCAGCTGATCATTGGGAGGGAGAAAAAGAAACTGTGTGTGGAAGAATGCAGTCAGCAATGTTGCATATGCTTGATAAGGACTGACTGGGCGGGGAAGGGAGGGGCCAGGGGCACAATTTGCTGGTTCTCTGAACTGCGCAGAATCATAGCAACCGGTTCTATAGAAGTTGTCCGAACTGGTAGAATCCCACGCCTGCCTAGAGGTATATCATTCATGATTGAATATTGAAAGCTACTGAGAGATCTAGCAGAAGCAAGACAAATACCCCACCAAAAGTTCAGGGTCCATCAGAGTTAATCCCCTAGCACAATCAGTGCTTTCCTGTCCTATGACTCAACATGAAACCCAAATATAACAGGACCAGATATTCTGCTTTCCCCAAAGTACTCATTGCACAGTACGTTTCTTGAATAACAAGGTTAAAAGTATCCCGACTCCCGGTTAAACTTCCTCAAAGACAGACCAGAGACCTCAATCGTCCGTGGCTTCGGTGCATGCTCTTTTGTCAGACAGCCCCGATTGTTCTGATCTGGGGCTGAAGCTGCCTTGAAGGGGTGGCAGAGAAAGGGGAGACCACCAGCCAGATTGAGGGGAGTCGCATCTCCCCTCCTTGGCTTGGCAAACACTCTCCTCCAAAGTCAACTGTAGCATTGATCTAAAATGGCCACCCTGAAGAGGAAGAGTCAGCTCAGTTAAGATAGTGCAGGAGTGGAGAAGAAGTGGACAGCAAGAGAACTGGGACAATTGGGTGCAATAACTAAGTAAAAGGTACCCTGGGACTAGCTTTTAAGAATTTTTAAGAAAGTCACTTCCGGTTTGTTGGCTTCGGTGACAGCAGGGATTCGCTTTTCTCCGTGATCCCTGCTGTGCTAGCCGCCTTGGTGCCTCCGATCCTGATGGATTTGGAGGCTAAGGCTGCCCTGTTGGGGCAGCTGAAGATCTGGACAGGGGTTGAGGGGTATCGCAAACCCCCTCCCCAGCCGGCAATAACCCCCTTCTCTCAAGACAGTGGAGCGGCGGTCTTAATGGCTGCAATAAAGAAGCCGGCAACTGGATAAAGAATGTGCAGGAGGAAGAAGAAGGAGTTTTAAAATGAAAGTTTTTTCTTGGTCGAACTGGGACCTTAAGGACATATTTAACACCTGAGAAAGTATTGGCTTTTTTCTGGACGCTACAATCTTCCCGATTGATGTTTTCAGCGGCGAAGAAAAGTGATGAAAAGGGGAAGTTACTCTCCCTCCCTTATGGAATTAACAAATGGACAAGGGAAACCAGCCTTTTAATAGAAGGTAAAACCTAAACTCCTTTGTTATAAGTGGGAAGGGAGAGGCTTGGAAAAACAAAATTTTACTCTAAGACTTTGCTGGAGGAGATGCCTTGAAGATAAAGAGAATAGAAATTAATTCTAAAAAAGATTTAAAGCACAGACTGGACATTTTTTCTTTCCCTAATTTGACTTCACCCCTAGAAGAGAAATTGTAAAAAGAAGAAGTTTGTACTTTGCCTGGACTGTTCGATGATTGTGGGATTTTGGGACTTTTGGGAACTGTTTTAAGTTTGGAAATAACTGATTGGCTTAATAATAAGAAGAGGATACAGAAAAAGAAGAAGAAACAGCTTAAAATGGCTCTATCTCTTGATGAACTAAAAAAACAATATTTAAAAATAAGGAAAGAAGGCAAAGATGTTATGGGAGAAGCCCTTTGTTTCCTAGATATGGTGCTTGTCATGTGTCAGCAAATTAAAGAACAGCTGGAAGAAGCCGAGGAAGAAGAAGCCATTTTTAATGAACTAAATGGTGTGACTAAGAAAGAAAGGAGAAAGAGAGGAGCGAAAAGGAAGGACTTAAGAAATAAAAAAATATTTATGAAAGAGAAAAAGAAGATGCAAAAACAACAGAATGCTAGAAAGCAAAAGGAAAAAGGAATGTAACAGAAAGGGGAAATCAAGAAGGCAGAGGTTTGGAGAGGAGGTGGTAAAAAGTTTAGGCGGGCTAAGAAGGAAAGGGAAAAGGGGGAAAAAGTTACAAAGGTATAAAACAAGATGGAGAAAAGAATTTTTTTTTTAGGGATAATGGGTAATGTATGGTTTTTTTTGTTTTTTTTTAAAGGGAATTCTGCAAAGTACACATGAGTATTGTAATAGTGGTATTTGTATTATAAGTAGATAATCAGAACTTTTTAAGATCTAATAAAAGACTAAAATATTAAGGTATAACTTTAAAAGGTTTAATAATTGTGGTGGTCTGGCACTTGAAAAATGAGACGCAGGGAAACGTCTGAGCAAATGCCAGCCCCGAGAGAACCCAGGTACCAGCTTTTATTGAAAGAAAATGCAAGTACAAAATCAAAACAATGACTTCAACATTACCTCAGCAGCATTATCTCAGCAGGGCTGATAATAGACTGCGGAAAGTCCCGTGAGAATATCCAGGCACCAAAGGTCTCATGGGAATGGCTCGGCTGGGTACTGTGAACTTTGACCGACATTCCTGGTCTCTGAGCTTGCAGATCACAACAGGACCAAACGTCCATCATAAAAGCACTACTGCCCCCATGAGGAGCGTTTGTGAAGTCCCCAGATCTTATGCAAAGCTATACGAGGACTTGCAGAATAAAATATATTACCACATTCCCTCCTTTTTTATTTATTCAAAGATAGGGGGTGTTTTAGTGGCATAATACACAGTTCCCTCGCGACTTTCGCGACTTGGTTTCGTACGTTGAAAAGCTGAGGTACACATTTGAAATAGATTAGGAATACATTGAATACAGCAACATAACATAATAAGTATAATAACAATTATTACAACTAATTGAAGCAATAAACGTAACCATGAGCTGTCAGGAAGCCAATCCCATAGCAAAGCCCAAAGTGACTTATTGAAGCCATCTTTTCCTGCTTCGTGTTCAGCTATGCGGTCTTCCATATCATGAACAGTTCTTGTAATGTTAGGCTCATAATTATGTATAAAAGTACAACAATGTGAATGAATTAAAGCACAAACTCCTCCTTTAGCAGCTAACATTATGTCTAAAGCATAACGATTTTGTAAAGTAACTTGGCGAATTTCAGACACTTCTTCATTTAACATCTTAATATTCTTAACAGTATCATTAAACATAGCAACAGTAAAATTATTTAAAATATGAATATCTCTATAGTTCATAGCTATTCCCAAAGGTGGGAAAGAGAGTCTGTGTAAGGTAACTTAGGCAACTCCAATTGACACCAATATTGTCCATAGTCTGAAACAGAAACATTAAACAGGATCAGAGTTGTAGCACAGGCTGAAGATATAATATCCTTATCAGGTCCCGAGTAAAGAATGTCTTGATCCTTATGCCAGGACCAATATGCTGGAAAAATCAAAGGATGCCGCTGTTTGCAGATTAATTTAGTCCGATTCCCCAAAGGAACCTGCTGCATACAAGTTGGTAACCTCAGATAAGCAGTCATCTTTTCCCAGCCTTCACAGCGCCGCGCCTGGATTGCCGGCATCAAGAGAATCAGGAACCATGGAAACGCCATCAAGAGAATCAGGAACCTCAGGAACGCCATCCTGCTCCTCCGAAACCTCCCTCACTGGCACCTGCGAAGACGCCTGCGAATGATCAGGCCGAATACATCGACCAGGAACCCAACGAATTTGACCAAGATGTTCTACTGCTGCATAACCACGTCCCCACGTAATCAGCTCAGCGGGAACCCATGCTGGATCCGGAAGGAATCGCACCAACACTCGAGGCCTCACTGCATCTGTAGAAGGAGAAGAAAAAATGCCTGCTGGCCGCGCTCGCAGGGGGTTACCAGACAAATTTAAAAATTTAAAGTATACAAAGCAAGATTTAAATGATCTTGAATTGCCGGAAGCCCCAGGAGCTTCCCTCCTTTTTTATTTAATTTAGCTAACATGTTCTTGAGCGTGCCATTATAACGCTCCACAATAGCCTGTCCTGTGGAATTGTATGGAATTCCAAATTTATGTTCCACGGACCACTGTTTGCAAAACTGATCAAAGACTGTGCTCCGATAAGCCGCACCATTGTCTGTTTTTAAAGTTTGAGGCGTACCAGCAACTGAAAATGTCTTAATGCAATGATTGATGACATGTTTAACCGCTTCACCTCTTTGAGGAGTAGCCATTAGAAATCCTGAGTAAGTATCCACAGTCACATGTATATACTTCCAAGGTGCAAATGATGGATACTGAGTAACATCCATTTGCCAAATCATTGAAGGTTTCAACCCCCTGGGGTTGACTCCCATAGGAATAGCCGTGCCCTGTTTTGAACAAGTTGGACATTGTTGAATTATGGCAGCAGCTTCTGCAGCAGTAAGCTTGAATTGATGTGCCAACGCTTTAGCATTTTGATGAAAATAACTATGGCTGTCCCATGGCTGGACAGTGAGAACTGAAGTTACAGCACTGTCAGCTTTGGCATTGCCTTGTGATAAAATTCCAGGCAAATTACTATGGCTACGAATATGGGCAACAAAACACACATTCACACACTGCTCCAAACATCCTTGCAACAACAAAAGCAAACGTAGAATATTAGGTGATATTCCAGGAGACAAATAAGAACCTGCTACAAAGGGTAACAAATTATATACATACAAAGAATCCACTATTAGATTAAAATCCTGATTTTGAAAATTTTGAAAAGCCAAAACTACAGCAGCAAGTTCTGCCTGCTGGGCAGACTTCTGCTCTGATGTCACTTTTGTATGCCAAATTCCAGATTTATCTTTCCAAACACAAGCACCAAAAACTTTTCCTCCATCAGTAAAGACTGTAGGAGCATCTGATATAGGCTGATTTACAAAAAGATTTGCTAAATTAATTCTAACTGATTTATACAAAGATAACCTAGGATCGGCTGGAGGATGACAAGAAAACTTCCCTGGCCAAGAATCTACCAAAACTTGCAAAAACTCACTATTGCAAATCATTTGTTCCCAGGTAGCTAAAGCAAAAGGAACATAACATGTTACTGGTTCCATCCCAGCAATAGCCTTGCAGCGCTGACGAGCACGATTAAAAATATCAGCAAGCTGTTCTGTGATACAATTTATGGATTTCGATGGTGTATGAGACAAATGAATCCATTCCAGAATCCTTAAAGCTGTTTTTTCTTTTACCTGAACTATCAATGCAGTAGCTCTTCGTTCTGAGATTAAAATCACTGATAATGGACAATCTGGCAAACATCTATCTGTCCACCTACGGCTTAAAGCTTGCTCAATCAATGACAAAATCCCCTTCTGTTCTTTATTCAGGGTTATTATGTCAGATGCTTGCTTAGCACTAGCTAAAGCTTGAAACAAAGGACTTAATTGAAGAGTAGTTAAACCCAAATATGGTCTGATCCAATTTATATGACCCAAAAATTGTTGTAGACCCACCAAGGTTAAAGGATCAGGAAGAACAAATTCCAATTTCAGAGGTGTAATGTGACTCAAGAATAATTTATGACCTAGATAGGCAAAAGGATATTCCTTTTGCAATTTCTCAGGGCTGACTATCAGCCCTTTCTCCTTCAGCATAGCAGTTAAAAGAAGGACAGCAGAATCCATTGCAGCATCAGAAATATTAGCAGCTATTAAAATATCATCCATGTAATGATAAACCTTCCAATCCGGGAATTTATTCCGGAAAGGTTGCAAAGCCCAATCTACAAACATTTGACACATGGTAGGACTATTTAACATTCCCTGTGGAAGGACAGTCCATGCATATCGCTTAGCGGGCTGCCCCTGATTTATACTCAAAATAGTGAAAGCAAACAAATCTACATCTTCAGGGTGCAGAGGAATGGAGAAGAAAGCATCTTGCAAATCTAACACTCTTATATTCCATCCATCAGGTATTAAATTAGGATTAGGTGTCCCACACTGCAGTGGGCCCATAGGCTTTAAAATTGAATTTATCCCCCTCAGATCATGAAGAAATCTCATTTTTCCAGATTTCTTCTTGATAACAAAGACTGGAGAATTATAAGGACTAGTGGTAGGCACTATATGTCCCTTTTCCAATTGTTGTTGAACCAATTCATGTAAATGAACTAATTTCTCACTAGTCAAAGGCCATTGATCTATCCACACTGGCTCCTGCTGGAGTAACTGTAATTTTAATAACTCCACAGGTGGGTGTTCAGTCATCATGAATGACGACTGTTGTATCAAACTGTTGCATCAAATCTCTGCCCCACAAGTTAACGTGAAGGCGCAAAACAATCGGTTGGAAATGTGCAATAGCACTTCCCTGCTTTGTTTTGGCAGAAAGAATCCTCCTACTAACCCGTGCGTCTTGAAGTCCTCCGACTCCTCGAACAGACGGTGTAGGATCCGTCGGCCACTCCCTAGGCCACTCACTTTCGCTAATCACCGAAACATCTGCTCCAGTGTCCAGCAATCCAATAAACTGTCTGCCTTCAACCAAAAGAGTTAATTTTGGTTTCTGATCAGCCTTGACATTTTGCATGATGGAAAACACACTAGACTCACTAAACATATCTGTAGATCCAAATCCACCCTGGCGAATTCTATCTGACTCCCCAAAGACAGATATGGCAAAACTAAAAGCTGTGCAAAACAATCCCCTTTTTCAAAGATTGAGGAACAGGTGAATGAACTTGAATTTTGATCTGACCCTCATAATCCGAATCAATAACCCCAGGAACCACAAACAATTTACGCTTATGAGCCGATGATCTAGGAAGAAGAAGACCCACAGAAGCCGGAGGCAACGGTCCATAGAAATCCGTTGACCCTAAACAAACTACATGTGGATATCCTAATTCCAAATCCTCAGCTAATGGAAGATCAATTCCTGCTGAACCTTTTGTAGCTGGTGACCATATTTGATCCCTACCTCTCTCTGGTGGCTCCAACCCTTCGGACATTACTTCACTCTTTAGAGTAGGGAGAATGCCCTGATCCCTGCTTCCTAGTTTTTCCCTCAGAATGAAGTCTGCACTGATTTGCCCAATGGTATCCTTTCTTACATTTTGGGCACACTGATTTAGGACGAACACCCTGTCCCAATAATCTCTTTTTTTGCTGACTTTGACCCCCCCCAGGAGCCCGACATTGCGCTTTAAAATGTCCAGGCTTCCCACAATTGAAACAAGTGCCTTTATTAGCATTTCCTGCCTGGAGAGCCAGAGCTAAAGTCTCCATGTTAAAAGTCTGACTCCCCACCTTTCTACATGCGTTTATCAAATCAGCGATCTCTCGCTCTCCGCTCGCGATAAGTGGATTCAGGATCTTTTTACAATCTGCGTTAGCCTGTTCTACTGCTAACTTCAAAAGCAATTCATTCCGGGCAAATTGATTATCAATTTGCCTTTCAATAGCCACTTTCAATCTACTAATGAAATTTTCATAGGGTTCATTGTTCCCTTGTTTGATGTTAGTAAAGGTCTTCTCACCACCTTCGCCGTCAGGAGAGCCCCTACGGCTTGTAAAATTAACTGTGGGAGAAGAACGACCCTCCTCTGGCATTCCATCTCGCTGTAGTTCCACTGTTGTAAAATTACCAGCTCCATAAAGCTGATCTGGAGTAACATTTGCTGTTCCCCTTTGAACTGCCAGCTGTCTCCATTTCTGATCTAACACCAAATATTGAGCTGGGGTTAGAATCATTTTTAACAGAGCTTTCCAGTCAGCTGGAATCATTTTATTTCCATAACCAACTGCTTCTAACAATGCCTGAGTATATGGTGATCTAACACCATATTCTTTTGCTGCTTGCTTAATTTCCTTTAAGATCCTGAGAGCTAAAGGCTTCCATACTCTCTGCGGATTTAAAGCAGCATCCACACCAATTTCTACTGGATTAAGTTGAATCTCCACTCCAAATTCTACCAAATCATCTCCTGATAATTCCCCTCTGTTTGTTGCTTCTTGAATAGCTGCAGTAACTGCATCTACTTGAATTCTTAAAGGCAAACTCTTCTCTTCTGACAAAGTATTTTCAGTGCCTGACAGTCCTCTGGATTTATCTGGAGGTGCTGTCGGTGGCAATAAACGTACCGCATGGTAAGGCGGCAAACCTTCTTCGGGGGGTGCTAGGAGCGGTTGTTCATGAGTAGCTAACGCTTCCATAAGCACCCTCCAGGTTAACAAAATTGAAGAAGGGGCACGAGGCTCCTCGTGCAAAAATTTCCCTATCTTTTTCCAGGACTCTACTTTAATACTACCTCCCTCTGGATAACATGGAATATGTTTCCAAACATACTGTAATAAGTCCTCAATTTCTTTCTTTCCTACTGCATGTCCTCTACTATGAACTCCAAACTTAAAACTATTCCCAGTGATCTCTCTCAATTCCCTGAGATGCTTTGTCTGAGCCTTGAGAGACCTCCCCCATACTCACGAAAAGAATCTATCTCCGTCCAGCGAAGAAGATGAGGGCCCAGTCGACGTCCGACGATGAGTATAGGATGCAGGAAACAATAGCTTTCAAGCTATCACGCGAAACGTATAGCCTTCCAAACTATCACGTCGGGGTCACCACTTGTGGTGGTCTGGCACTTGAAAAATGAGATGCAGGGAAACGTCTGAGCAAATGCCAGCCCCGAGAGAACCCAGGTACCAGCTTTTATTGAAAGAAAATGCAAGTACAAAATCAAAACAATGACCTCAACATTACCTCAGCAGCATTATCTCAGCAGGGCTGATAATAGACTGCGGAAAGTCCCGTGAGAATATCCAGGCACCAAAGGTCTCATGGGAATGGCTCGGCTGGGTACTGTGAACTTTGACCGACATTCCTGGTCTCTGAGCTTGCAGATCACAACAGGACCAAACGTCCATCATAAAAGCACTACTGCCCCCATGAGGAGCGTTTGTGAAGTCCCCAGATCTTATGCAAAGCTATACGAGGACTTGCAGAATAAAATATATTACCACAAATAATGAATGATATTAAGTTTTAATAAACTGCTAAAGGGAATGTTTAAAATATTAGTTTAAATATAGAGTTTAATGGATTAATGTGTTGACTGTTATGGATTTATTATTGTAGTATTGGTTTCTGAAATAGTAGAATGTACTAAGCAGAATCTGATTGGGATTTAGGTGTTATTTTAAATTTTAATTTAGGGGAATGATAGAAAGGCATCTTACTCTGATTAGTGATTCCAGGGGAAACTATTCTTTTTTATATTGGAAATGAGAAAGATGTAAATGGAGAAATGGACAAAAGATATAAAAATATTTTTCTTTAAAGCAAGATTAAATATATAAAACAGAATTAAGATGAGGCAAAAGTGGAGAGGAGTTATATAATAGATATAGAATGGTACACAAGATAGGTAATGGTATATAAGAAGAGCATGAATTCAATTGAAGTCCATACAAAAAGAGGTAATCTGGGGCCAAGTTACTTTCTAAAAGAAAGTTTTATGTTTTTATGTTTATGTCTTATTTGTGTGTGTTCAATTAAGAATTAAATAATAAAATCTCGGAGGAAGACTAGATGAGAACAATTACAAACAAGCCAGAGGAAAATATAAATGTGATGATTGAATAGCAGATAAATTAGAAAGGAAATATGATTGAATAATGATTAAAGAGAAACAATGTGGAATTTGGTAAAGGAAATTAAGTGTTTATATGGAAATGGGATAAATTATAAGTATGTGATATAAAGCAT
>NC_141991.1:16045860-16073245 GCF_049901715.1 Pseudonaja textilis
ATTGGACTTGCTGTCTACAGGGCAAGAGAATGTCCCAAACTACAGGTGTGGACGACAGAAGAACTTGCTGGCAGTTCTTGAAGAGATGGATACTGAATTCTTTGATCATATTTCTACTTTCTTGGGCATCTACAAAATTCCACAGGTATGAAGCTTAATTCCATGTTGTATTATCTTCAAATTAGCCCAGACTGCAGACCTCATGTTATCTCCAAAAGGTAATTAGATATTAATAATATTAATTAGATACCTGAAATAATTTTGTTTCCCCAAAAAGGGCATATATATGATTTTAGTCTCCCTGCCACAACATGGCTTGGAAACAATGTCTTTAGTTTGTGATTTCTCCATTTCTGCCACTGAAGAGCCTTTCTTCAAAGAAATAAAAAGCATGAAAATGAACTCAGGTTCTACTAATGTCGGGGAAAGGATGGAGAAATATTATGGCACACAAATGCCTGGAGAAAGGACATGGTAAAATGTGGCTTATTGCAGGATATTTTGGTTGAAAAACCCACAATAGCTGTTTTGGGAAATAAAAGTATGAGTTTTTCAAAAGTGATAATAAAATGAGTTGGAGATGGTGGTCATTGGGTACTTTAAAAATGGGCATGACAAAGAAAGACAAAAGAGAATTGACAATGTATAGATGCTGAATGGGTGAGTTATACATTGAAAAATTGATGACCAGTATGAAAAAGATGGGTTTGGTCATAAAATCATAGAATGAAAAAGTTAAAGGGGTCTGTAAAGATCTCCTAGCTTAACCCTCAGGACTGACCAGCAATCCTCTGACCACTGCAGACAAATACCAACCAATTACTTCTAGTAGTTTGGCCAAGCAATACTCTTGGCAAAAGAGGATGGATATGGATGTAAGCACAATGATACTTTCACTCTATGCCCAGAGCATGATTATTGTTTGGATGACCCAAGTTAAAGTGACTCCCTCTGCTTGAATGGATCAGTACTGAAAAATCCCGTTTTGGTACCAGGTCAATCAACATCACTTAGCACCTGCACTTCTAGTAGCAAAATCCTCCCCATAATTACTAAAGGTCCATAGAGAAACCAACAGATGCTTCTTCTATTTACATGGGGGCATATCAGCAAAATCAATCTGTATCATCTAGAAAAGGTACTTCCTTGAACGGTGTTGGATGGTACATGGCTTTAATCCTCTTCCCTTGAAGTGGATTAACAGAAACAGATAACAGATAAACAGAGTTGGAACGGACCTTGTAGGTCTTCTAGTCCAACCCCCTGCCCAAGCAGGAGACCCTACACCATTTCTGACAGATGGGAGTCCAGTCTATTCTTGAAGGTCTCAAGCAATGGTGCTCCCACAACTTCCGAGGGCAAGCTGTTCCATTGGTTGATTGTTCACACTGTCAGAAAGTTTCTCCTTATTTCCAGGTTGAATCTCTCCTTGTTCAGTGTCCATCCCTTATTCCTTGTCTGGCCTTCAGGTGCTTTAGAAATTAGCTTGACCCCTAAATAGACTGTATATCTTTTATATGAATTCAGTTAGGAGGCTGTGAGTTTGATCCTAGGCACTATGAGTAATTATCTGCTGCGAACTCTGCATTGGTGACAGGAAGGGCATCTGGCCTGTAAATCTGGCTTCCATTCAGTTGTCCCAACTCCACCCCAACATAATGGATTATGGTGTAATTAAAAGACAAAAAATATATATTTGTTATATGAATTCCTTCATCTGTCCAACTCTGCTTGAACCTCTGAGCTACTGGTTATTGGGGATTCCCAAAATGTTCTTTAATCCATCCTTGGAATAATTACATTCTCTTTCAACTTCCTCTTTGAAATCCTATCTTAGCATTGTTGCTGCTAGTGTAAAAGAAAAAACAGTCCTGATACTCTGTAATGAGAGGAAGGAAATATTTAACTGGATTTTTAGGAGCACATTTATGAATTGTTACCCTTGGATTCTGTAAAAGCTGCATGTCATAAGATAGAAGGAGTAGTTCAAAGATGGATAAAAGATTCTCATGACTGAGAAAACCTTGCACTTTATGTACATATATAATGACATCATACTGTAACAGAATGTCCTTTACATGGTCAGTAACTAACTTGTTGCTGACAATGCACATAAATAAGGATAAGCCTATTCATCTATAGGAGTCCCCATGTTGTTGTGTTAAAACACCATGTCCCTAATTCTTTTTTTCAATTAAAAGCAAGTAAAAGTCTTTTCTATATTGTAGAAGTCCCAAAGCCAAGTACTTTATAAGGTCTGCCTTCAACTGCTCAAATGCCTGTTGATGTATAGATCCCTAAGCAAAAGGATCACTCATTGTACTTTCATAGAGTAGCTGGAGTTTCACACTAGAGTGTCTGATTTAACAGTCACTCAGAATCTGAATGTGGTTCTCTTTTTATGTATCCCTGTTAAATCAGGAGAGTTCTCTATTTTAATATATTAAGATGCTCTTATCTGACCTGAACCACTTGCAGCCCTGAGCAAAAGGATCAGTCGTTGTACTTTCATAGAGTAGCTGGAGTTTCACAGTAGAGTGTCTGATTTAGCAGTCACTCAGAATCTGAATGTGGTTCTCCCTTTATGCATCCCTGTTAAATCAGGAGAGTTCTCTACTCTAATAAATTAAGATGCTCTTATCTGACCTGAAACACTTGCAGAACCTGATGTACTATGTAGCTGACCCACAGAGTGTGTAGTGCTCAAGTGAATCCAGCCTCAACTGTTGATAGCAATAGTGCCTCACCACATCCATTTCATCACCCAGACCTAGCTGTCTGGATAGGGTTTTGTCAGAAGTGTATGTAGCTTGAGGATCAACCATGTTGATCACCCATAGATTAAGTCAGAAGTTCCTGGCCTCAAAGGAAGCAAAAAGGAACAGAGTAGAGAACATTAAGGGACCCAGCTAATTTCAACTTTTTGGTACTTTTTTTCTATAATTTTCTCTCAGCATTAGAGAAAGGCCCTTACATTTAAGCATCAGTCTTTGAGGATTAAAAGTAACACTAACTCCCAATATCTTCTCTTTCATCTTAGATCAACTTTGGTGTTTTCAGCCACATACCTGAGCCAAACCATCATTTTCCTTTTTTCTACCGGATGACCCCAAAACAAGAACCTCCTAACACAGCCATTGTCAAGCTGCTCCTGCATTTCCAATGGACGTGGCTCAGCCTCCTTTCTCAGGACAACGAAAGAGGAGAAAACTTTAAAAAAAGTCTGGAAACTTTAGCGGTAAAAAATGGGATTTGCATTGTCCTCTCAGAGGCCCTCCCAGCAACAAATGTGGATATACGTACCGGGGACATGTTTGAGCAAGAAAAAAGGAAAATAATAGACCTTCTTATCAACACTGAAGTAAAAATTATAGTTTTTCAACTGGATTTTCAGGCCACAGCAATGCTACTATCAGTAATATTTTTTAGTGAAAGGAGGAACACATTCATTGCAGGAAAAGTGTGGGTTGCAACAACCTTGTCAAGTTTAAGCATAAAAATGTTTTCCAAAAATATTGATCTCCAGCGTAAACATGTTTTGTTTTCCTTCCTTGGCCAGACAAAGACACAATATTATAACTTTAATTCATATTCCTCTAGTGAGAAACAGTTTGTAAAGGAAGCATTCCAGTGTTCCTTTTCAAGGTCTGGGTTGTCTAAGAAAGTTTGGGAAAGATGCACAGAGAAAGAGAAGAGGCTATTACCGCCCCATGATATGCTTGCAGGAAGGTTAGCTGAGGATGGCTCCGGTATTTCCAAAGCAATCCAAGCTGTGGCTTTGGTCCTCAATGCTGCCTCTTCCTCCCAATTGAATAAGAGGAGAATGCGGGTTGGACACCATCAGTCACTCCAGTTTATACAGCCATGGCAAGTAAGTTTTCTCCTTTGAGGTTCCACTGGGGTTCCCCTTTCACTGTATAAAATTGCGTGCAGAGAAGGGTGAGATACTCCAAATAGCAACTGTCCAGTTTATAGTATTTGAGAGTGACAGAGACATTATGGGAAGAACTCTTCCAAATTGACACTACCTGTGCTCGTTTAGAATGCTGTAATGGAAGAGACACCTCAATAGTGACAAGGCAATGTTTCTTATTTGCAAATTAAATGAGCTTTGGGATACTCCAGCAGTCCTCCAATCAGGTTCTTGTGAGTAGCAAAAATGCAAATCTAGACCTCTTTCAAGATTCATTCAATCAGTCAGAATAGAGCTGGAAGGGACCTTGGAGGTCTTCTAGTCCAACCCTCTGCTCAAGCATGAGACCCTATACCATTTCAGACAAGTGGCTGTCCAGCATCTTCTTAAAAACTTCCAGTGATGAAGTAGCCACAATTTCTGAAGGCAAACCATTCCACTGATTAATTGTCCTCACTGCTAGGAAATTTCTCCTTAGTTTTTGGTTGCTTCTCTCCTTGATTAGTTTCCATCCATTGTTTCTAGTCTTGCCCTCTGGAGCTTTGGAAAATAAGTTCCTCATTCAGTTTACTTATACTTTGTTAAGAACAGTTTATTACATATTGTTAGAAGAATTTTCACCTAAGCTGAAGTTAATTTCAAAAAGCCAGGTAGCAAAACAGGCATCCAGTGGTTTGAAAGTGGCTATCCCTTGATATATAGAGAGGCAGCAGTACTGATAGGGAACTAAGTCCCTTGTTTGTGATTTTTGTGGATGTGCCAACTGATGTGTTTGCTCCAAGAAATATTTGGAGATCCAAGGACGAAATATAGATTTCTCACCCATGATGTAGGGTAATCCTTTTATTCTTTTTCTGTTGTTAATTGTTGGCATGTTAGCTGTGAAGGATTTCCATATCTAGAGGGGATTTCTTTGGTTATGATTACGTTGTCAGTGTTTGACAATTTCCCAGTTTCAGCTGATGTGTCAATAATGGGATTTTTCTATGTCTTTGCAGCTTCATTGGTTTCTGAGAAACTTTCAGCTTCACAACATTTCCAGGGATGGGATTTATTTGGATGAAAACAGAATTCCTACTGCTGACTTTGACATTGTAAACTGGAAAACGTCTTCCAACATTTCTGTTCCTTGGGTGAAAGTTGGGAGTGTAGAAAGAGAAGCCTCCTCTGAAATCAAGGTCTCCATCAATCGGAGTGCCATCCTGTGGCCAGTATCATTTGGTCAGGCAGGTGAAGCTGCTTGGTTTGAGATCTCCTTTTTATCTCCCCACATTTTCTGCTCTACAAAATAATTCTTATTGATTATAGTCCACATACCCTCCAAATGAGGAAATCTAAACCCCTATAATTCATAAAATATTATGTGTCTTTAGAGGTTTTCAGTAATTTCCCACAAACTGCCTCATCATCAATTGTGTTGGGGCCTTTACAGTCTACATTATTAAATCACGATATGATTTTATAATGAATGAACTATGAAACATTATATTACATTATATTATATTTAGTAAGACAATAAAAGCTTCAAGAGAACAAGCCACTGAATTTCACAAGGGAAAGATATCAAGTTGAAAATGTGTTGGAGGGAATGAAGTCGGATGAAAAAAAAAACATTTATATATGATGATACAATGTTCAGTTACAGGAGAGAAACATAGGGACTCTTGCCACCATAAATAAAGGCAGATTTTGGAAATTTTCTCCTCCCACACGAAAAAAGAAGAAAGTAGCTATAGCCCTTCACACATGCGGTAAGGACAGGCACCTTTTGCAATGGAACCATTTTTCTTCAGGATATAGAAAACAATGTGTCATGGTTGATTCACAATGCAGCCCTGCTGGCAACCAGACAAAGTAACGGGAGGAGGGAAGGAAGCCATTGGAATATAAAGGAGATTTGGGAGGGAACTTTGGAATGCAAGAGTGCCACCTGGAAGTGTGAGACAGACCCAAACCCCAAGGTCATCGACTGAAAACATCCGAAGTAGACAGGTTGTTTCCAAAATAAAGCAAGTGCAATTGATTAGTGGACAATGGACAATGGGAGTCCCAGGGGCAGTGGAAGAAAAAGATATCTTATCCTGTTTGTACACAAAAACATCAGAACTGACTTTCCTACTTTCCTACCCTTATGGCTTTTCAGTAAAGTTATACTCCTGGGGGAGGAAAAGTCCCAGGAGTTTCTTTTGCTGTTAATGCAGTGAGACAGTTGACACAATCTTTCTGGATTGACTATAAAGATTTACAGAGAAAGAGAATCAACTTTCATTTACTATTCCTGTGGAGAGTCTTGTTCCCTAAAGGTCCATGTTAGATGTTACCTTCAGCAGATAGAAAGGAAAGAAGACAGAGATATCCATCAATAATTGCTATGCCACTATTCCATGGCTGAGTTTTTTCCATGTGCTTCTTGGTTTCCAGAAACCAGTTCATTGAAATAAAACTATATAATTCATATGTTAGAATGGAATGGAACAGAAAAGAACAGAACATAACAGAATAGAATAGAATAGAACAGAACAGAATAGGGGAGTTGGAAGGGAACTTGGAGGTCTTCTAGTCCAACCCCTGCTTAGGCAGGAAACTCTATAACATTTCAGACAAATGGTTATCCAACATCTTTTTAAGAACTACCAGTGTTGCAGCATTCATAACTTCTGGAAGCAACTTGTTCCACTGACTAATATTTCTGTCGGGAAATTTCTCCTCAATTCTAGATTGCTCCGAGTGATCTTTATTTTTATGTTTAGATAGCGCCTTCTTCAAGATGTACAGAAAGTTGTTACCCTGGACATGCCAAGGTTATGATTGTGGGAGCACCAGTTTGTTGCTATGATTGTTCTCTGTGTATGGAAGGAACAATCTCAGTACAAGAAGGTAGGTGGTATTTGACAAAAAGAGACAAATTCAGGATGTAATCAAAATTGACTCTTACTTTTCTGTCAACATTTGGCAAAGGTGTTTTTTTTTTTCCTTTGGGTTGTTTTCAGGCTGCTTTTCAGACTGTTTTTCAGGGCGTTTTTCAGGCTGGTTTGCAAGCCATTTTTCAGGCTGTTTTTCGGGCCATTTTCAGGCCGTTTTTCCTGAAAACAGCTTGAAAATGGCCCCCAAAACAACTTGAAAATGGCCTGAAAATGGCCTGGAACAAGCAAAAAAACTGGTGAGGAATGGGGCCAGCCAGTGATGGGATTTGCTGGTTCACCAAACTGCACCTAATCTTAATTACTGGTTCACCAGAACCAGTGCAAACCGGAAGCAGCCTGTTGTGTTTCGACGGCAACTAGTACAGACCCAGCAGAATCGGACAGTGACAAAGAAAGGCAACCATTCTGGGAGTCTGGAGAGGACTCAGACAAGGCTCCTGTGTCCAATGCAGGGATGGGCCAGGACCATCTGGGAGTGGAGTGCTGCCTTCGGAGCCTTCGGAGTCTGGCAGCAGCGAGGCAGAGGAACCAGGGGAGCCTGTTCCCAGTGCGCGTGTGCACAGAACTGCTAGAAGGCAAGAGCAGCTGAAACAAAAGGGGTGACTCGGGAGTAAGGCTGGGAGGTAATTGCCTCACCCATAATGGATAAAACTCAGACCTAAATGACGAGACCTTTGCAGGAAGCAAAATAGGTTGATCGGTTCTGAGTCATCTTTGAAGCTCTGTGTACTTTGATTGTGGTTTTTTTTTTTTGTACTTCGTTTGGTTTCTTTTATAGTTAATTGGATACTTCTGTTTTTGGCAGCACTCCACAGAACTAAAAGGTGTGTGCTTATCTTGGGGGATTGTTTAAGATTAGCTCCGGCTGGGAATGAAAGCAATTCCCAGCGTTGCAATAAAATGGGTTGTGCTTTTAACACAAGTCCATGACTAATTATGATTTACAAAGCTTGGGTCAGAACACAGCCCACCTCTGATGCTTGATAATGTTTTTCAGATGCAGCCCATTGTGAAAAGTGCCCAGATGATCAGCATTCCAATAAGAAGCGAGATCAATGTATTCCCAAAGTTATAACTTTCCTGTCCTATAAAGAAAATTTGGGTCTCATCCTGACTCTCTTTGCCATTGCCTTATCCATAATTACTGCCTTTGTTCTTGGAATCTTCATTAAATACCGAGAAACTCCCATAGTCAAAGCCAACAACCGGGATCTCACCTACATTCTTCTGGTCTCTCTCCTGCTTTCCTTTTTGACCTCCCTTCTATTCATTGGTCAGCCCCAGAAAATGACCTGCCTTCTTCAACAAATCACCTTCAGTGTTGTTTTCTCAGTTGCCGTCTCTTCCTTGCTGGCCAAGACAATCATGGTGGTGGTGGCATTTTTGGCCACAAAACCAGGCAGCAGGATGAGAAAATGGTTGGGGAAAAGTCTGGCCAACTCCACTGTCTTGTCCTGTTCAGGGGTTCAGGTGGGCATCTGCCTTTTATGGCTGGGAATCTCGCCCCCATTTCCACATTCTGACCTACATTCTCAACCGGGACAGATCATCCTGCAATGTAATGAAGGCTCAGTTACCATGTTCTACACTGCTCTTGGCTACATAGGGTTTCTGGCTACCATCTGCTTCTTGGTGGCTTTTCTGGCCCGCAAGCTTCCGGGAATATTCAATGAAGCCAAGTGGATCACCTTCAGCATGCTGGTTTTCTGCAGTGTTTGGATCTCCTTTGTCCCCACCTACCTGAGCACCAAAGGGAAATACATGGTAGCCGTGCAAATCTTCTCTATCCTGACCTCCAGCCTTGGTTTACTGGGTTGTATTTTTGTCCCAAAATGTTACATCATTATTCTGAGACCTGATATGAACACTAAGGAGCATCTAATGATGAAAAGCTTGGCGGGCTCCTGATTTTTAGAAACTATTTTTGTATAATTTACAGGTATAAACATTATGCCTTGTAAGTAATCTCCTTTTTGGGTGTTTTAAACAATCTTTGTCCATGAATGTGAGTTCTGAATTATAACAGCTAACTACAGGTAGTTTTGGATCACTCATACAGTGATTGTTTGAATTTAGATCAGTGTTGAAGAAGCTGTCCTAACAGTTACAGTCATCTAAATACCCCCAAAGTCACATGATTGTGATCTGGGCATCTGTCAACTAGCTTTCAAGATGGTTTCAGCATCCTGTGGTGACATGATCATCATTTGTAAGCTTCCCTGCTAGCTTCTCATAACCAAAACCAATAAACTGGCAGGGAAGCTGATTCAATAGGTTATTCCCCATTACTTTTTTGCCCAAGAAACTTCCACATTGATTTTGTTTGTGGGAAGTTGGAAGGAAACTTCAATCCCCTGTCGTGTAATGTCTTTTCTTAATTATCCATAATCCTAAAGGTGCTTTTTAAAGTGGCAATTGGACTTTCTGGGGTTTTTTTTGAAGACCTTTGGCTTCTCATCCAGAGCTGAAGAAACTTTTTTTTTTATGAGAAATGAAACTTCTTCAAAGAAAAACCAAACAGTCCATTTGTCTCTTGAAAAAGCACCTTTTGGGATAGCCATGAATTGGATGACTGAGAATCTCCACTGACAGATCCATAATTCTATTTTAACAAGAGCAATGTATGACTGTTAGGACTGGTGTTACTAAGTGATGCAATAGCTTTCTGAAATAAAGGTCCCATTACTATCATTAAGTGAGGATTACTTGTAATGAAACTGACAAAGTAATCTTCTGGTTTAATATTCTGTGAAATAATTACATTAAAATCATGTAGCTAATATATACCATATTTTTCGGAGTATAAGGCGCGCTCCCCCCACCCCAAAAAAGTGGATGGAAATGTGTATTCGTCTTATACAGTGAATATTGCAGTGGGGGAGGGGGGTGGTGTGGCACCGATCAGCTGTTCTAGAATGGTCACCGCAGCATCGAACGTACCACGGTGAACAGGCTGCAGTGAACAGGCCATGGTGAATGGGTGGTGGCGGCAAATGGTCCAGATGAAATACTGAATGGACACTGGGAGGCAGAGGCAGATTTTTTCTTCTTTTCCTCCCCAAAAGCTAGGTGCATCTTATACTCTGGAGTGTCTTATACTCCAAAAAATAAGGTATGTTTTCTGAAAGCAGTATGGATAAACTGGCACTGGGAATCTTTCATGATCTAGTTTTTACATGAGATGAATATCTGTTGCTAATGATGGTGAATGCTTTTTTCAGTGTCTCCTTATGAATAATGCTTTGTTTCTTTTCATTTCATGTTCATATTTTAATTGATGTCCCTTGTTCTTCCTTTGATCGTTAATTCTATAAAACTATTACCAGAATTTGGTGTTGGGCTATGGGCACCACCAATCAGTTATTGAAGACAAAGCAGCACAGAGGATCTGGAGAATCTGACACCAATTTCTGACTGGATGTCAGTGGTGGCAGCATGTCCACATGAGGAGTTTTTCTTGCCATTATGATGCCTACCTTGGCAGGCAATGACAGATAACCTCTGACTCAGTGTTTCAGAGTTTCCGGTCACCTGTGTATTGGTAGTGAGTACATATAAGAGATGACCAGGCTGAGCCTGAGAGTGGAGTCAAACATGTCATAAGTTGTGAGTTGTATCATGCACTCACAAGAGATCTAAGTTCAGCCCACCTTGAATCCTTACTTAATTCCCACTCATTTCCCTTGACCATTAGAAGCTAGATTTTTGTCAATCTAAGCTTGCAATAAATCTTTATACTCATTTGAACTGCCTGAATCTCCTGGTTTCCTGGTGCTTGACAGTAAGAGAGGAAGTCGATTGAGAGAAGGACCAAGGGAGACAGAACAACGGTCTTCCAATATTTGAGGGGCTGCCATAGGGAGGAAGGGGTCAAGCTATTTTCTAAAGCACCTGTAGGACAGACAAGGAATAATGGATGGAAACTGAACAAGGAGAGATTCAACCAGGAAATAAGGAGAAGCTTTCTAAGTCCTCATTCTGGCCTCATGTGGATGATGACTTCTTTTTCCTAAATTCAAGGGAGAAAGCCACTCAATGGCTTTCAGTGATATTGACCATAGCATCCTTTTAGGCCAGTTCTGGGATTTGGGACTGAGCAGCATAGTGTTGCACCTGTTTGTTCCTTTCTCCACAGCTGGTTCCAATCGGTATTAATAGGGGTTGAGGGATCCTATCCATGGCTACTCCTTTGTGGGGCACCCAGGGCTTGCTACATTCTCCACTCCATTTTAAGATCTACATAAAACTGTTGGGTGAGATCACCCAACACTATGGGATGAAATGTGGCTGACATATAAATGTAATGAATAAAAATGAAATAAATGGATGGAAACTAATCAAGGAGAGAAGCGACTTAGGACTAAGGAGAAATTCCTGACAGTGAGAACAATTAACCGGTGGAACGACTTGCCTCCAGAAGTTGTGAATGCTTCAGCACTTGAAGTTTTTAAGAAGATGTTGGACAATCATTTGTCTGAAGTGGTGTAGGGTTTCATGTCTAGTCAGAGGGTTGGACTAGAAGACCTCCAAAGTCCCTCCCAACTCTGTTATTCAAAATAACCTACATTTAGGAGGAAGATTGCCATGCACACCAAGACAGTGTAAGGAGATGCAATGTCCCTACTGCATAATTAAAGCTGAACAATGTGTTCATTTGTTTTAGCAAATGATAGTCTTTATTAGCTCAAGAATAATTTTCTTGAGTAACAGGAAGCCAAACTTCTCCATTGTTAATTTTCTTAAAACTGGAATTATGCCCATCAGTCATGTAACATGAGTCATCTTTTATCCAGCTACACACCTTTGTTGCAACAGTGATTCCCAACTCCCTTTCTCATTATTAAAAACATGGCAATTTAATCATCTTTTCAGCAATGCTTATGGGATTTCCACCAACTGCAATTATTCAATCTTGAAAGCAACATAGGGTAAATAATTTTTAAAAAAAACATTTCATATGCAGAACCTGACAACATGGTCCATAAATAGACCATGCTGTGCTGAGAGTAGAGGATGGAATTGGTTTAGGCAGACTGCTAATCTGAGATTGAAGATTACCTTTCCAGTTTTGGAGCCAAGCCAGACCATCTTCAGAACAGCTGTGCTCTTTTATGAGCAAATCTTCCTTGTAATTCAGCAGGTCTCTGTGCCTGTGAGAAAGAATTATAGCAAGGATCTCCTCCATCATGCTAGGTCAAATACTGCTGCTTCTACAAGTGTGGTTCTTTCTGCTTCTACTTCTGCTCCAATTTCCCTATGTGAACATAGTGATGAAATGCCCCTTGAAGGAGCTAATAGAACGAAAGAAGAAATTTAATTTCTGCAAGCCAGGAGACTACCTGATTAGTGGAATCATATCTTTGTTGAATTCTATATTTCAATCCTATGTTTTCTCCCAGCCTCCAATGCATAGATTTTCAAGGTAATTATAGCATATATGGTTGTGACGCTCACTGATTTTAACCTTCCAATGTCATTTTAATAGGGAATCCCAAAAGTGCTTTTTTCAAAAGACAGCTGGACTTTTCTTTCTTTTTTCTTCTTCTTGAAGACATTTTGCTTCTCATTCAAGAAGCTTTTCAGTTCTGACTGAAACTCCACTTACCTTTTCGAAAAAGCACTTTTGAAATGACTATGACATGGATGGCTGAGAACCTCCATAGATATTTCGTAGCAATTGATTCTCATTTCCCAATTCCTAGCCTCTTTTAGGCACATTTATTTTAATCCCAATTTGCTCTAAGAAAAAGGCTTAGAAGAGAAAACATGCATTTTTTTAAAGCTGCAATATGGGTGGGTGTTTTAGTTCTTCAGTAAAGACTAGAACTAAAATTGGGGGGCGGGTTGTTTACACTCTCACAAAATGATTATTGGGTGAGTAGGGTCTTGTTGTTCACAAAACTGTGATACCCTGAAGTGGAGTTGAGCTGGCTGGGGAATTCTGGGAGTTGAAATCTACACTTTAAAAGTGCTAAGGTTGAGAACATCCTTAGCTGACAGAGTCAGCAAATTTCATTTTACCATAAAATAAGGCAGTGAGGCTGCCCTCCTCTCATCTCTCCATTCGATCTAATGCTCTCCTTCCTTCTCTTCCCTTCCTTCCTTCTTTCCTTGCTTCCTTTCTTTGTGCCAATTTTTGTGCAATCCTATTCCATGTGTTTTTTTAATGGTTCTAGGATTGAAGAAACTGTGGAAATGAGTTAAGTAACTAACCAAATTAAAGCTTTTTGCCAAAAACCAACCTAAATGTGTCACAGGAAGTGATAAGTACTGATTTCTCGCTAAAAGAGAATAATTATATCAAACTTAAGCAGCAGATAGCGTTAGATTTGGCGTAATGGGAAAATTTACAACTGTCATTAATAGGGAGAATATCAACAATCACGATGAATATATCACCCAGAATTTTATATTTGTTCCAAACAATTCCAATTAGGCTTGGAAAAGATTACTTTGAAGATTTAAATAAAACTGTGTTGAAATGTATATAGGAAGGAAAGAAAGTGAGAATAAAGCTAAAGCTTTTGCAAGATGCTAGAATAAAAGGAGGATTTGGTTTGCCTAATTGGGAGTTGGATTACCAAGCTACAAATTTGATGTGGGTTAAGGAATGGATAACATTGAGAAACACTAGTTTGTTGACATTAGAAGGACATGATCTGTTGTTGGGTGTGGTGGCATGCTTTTCTGTGGTATAAAGAAACTAAATCACAGGGGTATTTTAGAAGACATTATATACGGGAGTCTCTGTGGCTAAACTGGGAGAAGATTAAAAGACAATGCTATTTGAAAATTCCAGTGTGGCTATCAACTATTGAAGCATTTTCTTATCCTATAATATATAAAAAGGAACAAACAGATATGGTGAAATATTGAATGAAAAGGGTGAACTTAAATCTATACAAAAATTAGAGGAACAAGGTATAAAGATGAATTGGTTTTCATATGCACAAATACATTCAAGGTATGATAAAGACTCTAAAACAGAAGGTTTCTATGATAAACTGACTGATTTAGATAAGATTTTGACAGGTGCTGATGAAAAGGTGATTAAAAAATTGTATGGATATTTATTAGAAATTAAACTAGAAGAAAAACAAGTTAAAGAAACTATGATTGCTTGAGGGAAGAATTTTGGATATGGGATTGATCTAGAGAAATGGCAAAAATCGTGGTTTCAAAATTATAAAATGACAATGTCAACAGCATATAACGAAAATTTGTACAAGATGTTTTACAGGTGGCATTTTCCCCCTACAAGAATGTTCAAGAACAAATCAGAAAAATGTTGGAAATGTCATCAGACACCTGGCTCATATTACCATATGTGGTGGACTTGTGCGGATGCTAAAAAATACTGGACTAAAATCCATGTGTGGTTGGAAAAAATGTCAAAAAAGCATATAGATTTAAAACCAGAGATATTTTTATTGGGAATTTTACCTGAAATATATAGTAAATAATTGAAATACCTGATTGTAAATGTATTAATGGCGTCTAGGATTGTATTTGCTAAAAATTGGAAAAATGAGAAAATACCATCACAAGAGGAAATCATTAAGAAAATATTGGAACGTGCTGAAATGAGTAGATTGACATTTGAAATTAGAGAACAAGATGATAAACGATTTCTTAAAATCTGGGATCTATTCTATCAGTGGTTAGAAAATAAATGGTAATGAAATATATAGATTCTTAGAAAACAATAAATATATATAGATGTATTCTTTTCTTATTACATCTACAAAATGATTGTTGGATAGATTTGAGATGATAATATGAACTGTCACAAAACAATTTAAGTAAAATATGATTATTTCATAAAACATGAATGAATAAAAGTATAGTCAAATGATTGATTAACAATGATATTAATGTATTTAATACTTGATTGAAAATATGAGAATATATACAATGTGATTGTAAATGAAGACTACGAAATGGAAGCACAAAACAATTTGTAAACCAACCAGCACACTGTATGTATATATATATGGAAGATGGCTTGATGTTTTAATGTTTTGTTTGTCTATGTTCGTCTTAAAAACCAATAAAAATTTAAAAAAATAAAAATAAAAAATTACTGATTTCTCTAAAGACAATCACATTTATGACATAGCTATTATGCAACAGACTTGCTATTGGATCTTGAGAAGGAGACCATCACTTAGCAAGTAAGATCACACACTCAGATTGAATTTGCCACTATTTGAACCAAGCCATCAGACACTTCTCAGTTAATACCATAGGAAGTATAAACATATGAAGGCTCTTTTGTTCTATGGGGAGTGGTTGGTTTTCAAAAATTCAGTTAGCAATTGCCAAGAAACTTTCCAACTTTCACTTTTCTTTTACCAGTTCCTATAATTTTGTTTTCCAAGTTATCTTCTTGAGTCACACTTGTGGGAAAATAATAGGATCAGCTTTTGACTTTTTAGTAGGAGCTCTTTGACTCTGACATACAAAGCATTTCTTTTTGTTATATAGTTTGAGAACAAGGATTCTTGGTTTCAAAGAAATTGAGCTTTTAATAACAGGTTCTAAGCATTCTATCAAAAATGATGATGATGATGATGATTTGTTTTTAATGGTGCAGTAAATGTCTGATGGCACAAACTATCATTGCAGTTTGGAATATATGAGCTACTGGCAAGTTCTGCCTTTCTTGTTTGCCATTCATGAGATCAACAAGAGCCCGAGGCTCTTACATAACTTAGCTACAATATCTATGAGAACTTTTTCAGTGCAAGAATGACATATGAGGCCATGATGGACTTGCTCTCTACAGGAAAGGACAGTGTCCCAAATTATAGTTGCGGAAAACAAACAAATCTGGTGGTCATGCTCGAAAGGACTGATTCTGAGCTCTTTAATCATGTGTCAGCCATCTTGAGCATCTACAAAATCCCCCAGGTAGGAATGTAAAATGAATTTACTTTCAGGCTGTAAATTTTGTTTGTTTGTTCAGAGGATATATCACCAAATAAATCTGGAGGAAAATAGTAGGTATAAAAAGACTTGAAATAGTATTTTCTTCTTCATATCTTCACGTTTCTTTCATGTCCTTGGCATCTATGTACAACATGTTTTTTTTAATTATGAGTTAGCTTTATAGATGTTTTATTTTATGCTATGGACTAAGACTTAGAATAACTTTATTGTCACTTTGAATGTACTGATGGCATACATTAAAATGAAATTTCATTGCATACAGCTCTCAAAGGGTCACCACTTCCAATATACACTACATAAAGATGACAAAATAAATAAATGAATACAAAATTATGCATATACCCACATCTAAATATATAAAACTGAAATATCACTCACACATCATCACGAAATCTCCAGAACTGTAAAGCCTACAAACTTGAAATTTGGCACATATGTTCCTGTTGGCTTCTAGGTGCTTGCTAAGAAAGGGTTTTTTGAAATGGCTATCAGATCATTAGTATTTCTTATATTATTATTAACATGCTCTGATGCTTATGGAGTTAGATGTTCTACTCCCCCTCCCTACCTGAAAAGAACTCTGTTCCAACTGCCACTTGAGTGTGGGCATGGCCAGTGCATGACTCATCCGGCCTGCAGGCTTGGAGTTTAGACTTCTACTCCCCCTCCCCACCTGAAAGGGAAAGAAGGGGATAACATAGGAGAGGCTTCTTTGGGGTCAGCCTGAGGGAGAGAAGGGGAGGAGAAGCCAATCATAACTACTCATTAATAGTCAAGCTTTAACTGTCAATTCATCAAGCCTGATCACATAGTTCCATAGCATATCCAAACAACTAGTATATTATGGCACAGAGAAACAACACAGTGTAGTTCAGACTGAATTGCATCAAGACTAAAAACACTAAGAAACAACAATTAGCTGGGAACATAGCCAAACATCTCCTCATTAGATTACAAGCCAGATCTTGTGATCCTTTGTGTGGCTCCTGCTGCAACGTTTTGTGCTCTGCAGATCAGGGAGCAGGAAAAAGAGAGCAGAGAATCACTATATCAAACTGAAAAACTAAGACCAGGAGACACAACTGTGAATTTGCAATTACTTCCAAAAGAAAGCATTTCTAAAGAAATCTTAATTTAGTGAGGGCACCAAGAAAACTGCATGTTCAGAAAAATATGGCTGAAGTGGCCACGTTTCAAGCTGCAGAAGATGGGTGTTTCTGTACATGTACATCAATGTCTGTGTCATAGGACTTTTCATCATCAGACATTCTGAACTGGATAGTTTGGCAATAGTTTTTTATTCCCTATCTTGGTGTTGCTGGCTTGGTCTCATTTCCTGGCTCTGATTTCTACAACGGTGTTAGGAAAAGGATCAGCCAGCTATAAAACCATGAGAGAAACCAAAATATTTGCCGATCATTGAAATAAAATCTCTCCTCATTGCCCAGAGTAAGCAGAAAATTATATCAGCCTTATATTTGCTGTCCTAGTTGATCTTAACTATTCTTCTTCTACTGTATTCTTTTCAAGACATATCCTTGGATCCCCAGGATTAAGCAAAAACAATATGGGATAGAAAAAGTGATTTGTTGAGTCTTCTAGCTTTGGTTTCTTCCCCTCTTAGTATGTCACCAGCCATAGGGGAGTAAAAATACTCAGCAATCAGTCTAAGTATCAAGAACAGGATAGCCCATTTCTCAATTCTTGGTGGCCAAACAGAAGGTAGAATCAAGGCGAGTGATTATGGGGAGTGGCTATATATTTTAAATCAGTGGATAGGGGAAAAAAAGTGTAACATTATAGGCTGCAATATTTTAAGCTTTAGTCAAACCCATGAAGTATAATTAGGAGTTCCTAAAAGTCAAGAGAAAGACAGAAATGTGAAAGGAAAAAAGGAGAAAAGAAAATGTTAGGAATAACATAGGTTACCTAACGTAGTTTGGGTAAAATAATATATATAAACTATGATTGTAAGTTTAAGTGTGTGTCACTTTAAAACTGCAAAGCATGTAATTTTGGGTGTGGTGTGAAACCACCATAAGAGGGAGCAAGAGAACCTGACAATTACTGGATTGCATGGATTGATGGTTTGTTAACTGCGTGTTTCCCCTACTGCTGAGTTGCTGAAGGAAGAGAGGAGTTTTTGACTTCTTTATATCTCTACTGCGAGGAGATATATTACTGGACTGATATTTGTAAGTTTACTGACCTCTCTTTTTCAACACTGGAATTTGCAACTGAATAATCCCTGGACGGACTGAACTAGTGAATGATATATGGACTGTTTGACTATGCTATAACTCTTACTGGAATAAACTATTTAATTAGCACTGTGTATCTGTTTTACTGAGTGTAAGCTACAAAACATTTATCTCACATATTTTGCCTGCCTGACTGACTGCTGTGCAGATTCTGCTAGGGTGTATCCCTAACACTGGTTATGGGCCCAGTTGCACAGTCAGACTAACCAGGATATAACAGGCTTATATAAAGTGAGAGTTAGTGTAGTTACACAATACTGTAAACAGACAGCTGTGTTTTATTATAGTTTAATATCCAGAGAAAGATGGCACAAGTCAATTTACCAAGTTTGTCTCTAATATCCAAACTGGATGGAACAAACTATGTTTCATGGTCTATGAAATGCAGTCTACTTCTATGTAGAGAAGGTTTGTGGAGTATAATTCAAAACCCACCAGAGGTAGATGCTTGGGATCCAGAGGATGAAGATGATGCTCAGTAAATACAAGAATATAAACTGAAGAATGAGCAAGCTCTCTGTATAATAGGACTGACACTCTGTGACCAGCAGCTTGTCCATATTCGTGGAGAAGAAACAGCTGCTAAGTGTTGGGAGAATTTAAAGAAGATTTATGTTCGAGACAGTGTAGGAGCACATATAAATCTTACACGGAAGCTGTTCAGAACACATCTTCAAAAGAATGGAGACATGTTGACTCATATAAACACTATGAAGAGGATTTTTCAGGAGCTGCATGAAAAAGAGCTTATCTTCACTGAACTGCATCAGGTTTATATAATTTTGTCTTCATTAGATGAGAGCTATGACGACTATGTAACTTCGCTGGAAGTGCTGCCAACAGATAACCTCACATTAACTGACATTACTGGCAGATTAATTGAAGAAGCCAGGAGAAGGCTTGAAAGGGATCAACTCAGAAGGGAACAACCACAAGAAGAGGAATTATCTTCGTCAGCCTACACAATTAGAAAATGTTTTAATTGTGGAGGAAAAGGACATTTGGCTAGATTCTGCAAGAAAGCAAAACGCCAAAATGCCAGCCAGAATGCTAAAAGGCATCAAAAGGATAAAAAATGCTTAGAGCTAGCCATGTATAGCAACAAAACTGTGAACAATAATAATTTTTGGGTTGTAGATAGTGGAGCATCGCACTGCATAACAAAAGATAATAAAAGATTTATTAAGATGTCCACGAGTTCACAGCAGATATCGTTAGCTAATGGCTGGAAACTTAAAGCAAAAGCTGAAGGTACTGCATATTGTTCTTGCATAAAAGAAAATGTAAAAATGTTATATGTACCACAACTTAAGTTTAATTTGCTTTCGGTTAGAGTTTTGATTAAACTAGGTTATGTAGTTACCTTTAGGGGAGAAAACTGCATAATAGAAAAGGAAGGTAAAAAAGTGACTGCAACTTTAAAAAGTGAATTGTATGTGTTAAATGATAATCAATTAGAGGTGGCTAACACAGTGTATAATAACGTTAAACCTCATGATGAATGCATACATTTGTTACACAGATGTTTAGGGCATATAAATTTTAAAATGCTCAAGCAAACGGTTGAACTGTCTAAAGGTATAAAACTGAAGCCTTGCAGTAAGTATTTGCACTGCAATGCTTGCAGTCAAGAAAAAAGCAAGGTAATACCAGCAAATAGAATTAATGGATTTAAGACTAAGGAGCCTCTAGAGGTCGTATTTGCTGATATTATAGGTCCTAAAAAACCAAGTGTGGGAGGTGCTCGTTATGTATTAAGTATAATGGATCATTATTCTAGATATGGTTTCTGTTATTTAATGAAGAGTAAAATGGAAACATATCAAAATTTCTTTAATTGGTTGAAGTTTGCAGAAAGAAAAACTAAAACGAAACTAGTAACTCTTGTAACTGATAATGATACGGAATTTATAAATAATAAATTCCAAAATAGACTGAAGATGGCAGGTGTAGAACATAAAAGGTCTGCACCATATAGGCCACAACATAATTCCTTTATAGAAAGACGAGGCCAAACACTACAGGCAATGGCTCGTACCATGTTGTCGGATTCAGGATTACCTGAAAATTTGTAGGGAGAAGCAATAATGTGTGGTAATCATATATTGAATAATGTTGTTAACTCAACAACAGGTGAATTACCATTCACACGGTGGCATGATAGAAAACCTGACCTAAGCTACATGCACACATTTGGAGCACCAGCATGGGTGCATATTCCTACACAACTGAGACATAAGGGACAGCATAGGGCTAAAAGATTATTTTTTGTAGGTTACGAATCTAACCATAAATCTTACAGGTTCTGGGAAAAGGATACAACAAGAATTTACTGTAGTGCTAGTGCACAATTCCTGGAACATGTAGGATGGGAAAAACTGGAGCAAGATTCGAATAAAGGTGTAATTATAGAAACCTACAAAAGACCAAACCACCATATCAGTAATAAGAAAAGTCCAATTAAAGAGGAAGTAAAGGAAGAGCAAATAGGACCAAAACAGGAAGAAATAAGTGAACAGGAAGAAATAGATAACCAGGAACAGGTGATAGATAAAAGTCCACCTGTAAGCCCTGTACTACCTAGATAGTCAACACATGAAAGCAGACCACCTGATAGGTACCAAGCAAGTGTAGTTTGCCAAGTTAGTAAAATTCCAACTACTGTGGAAGAACTAAAAATGTATCCTGCAAAGGATCAAGAGAATTGGCATACAGCAATGCAAAAGGAACTGAATTCATTAAAACAGATGGGAGTCTATGAGAATGCTAAATTACCTCCAGGTGAAAAGTCCATTGGCTGTAAATGGATATTTAAATTAAAAACAGGTAAAAATGGGACTGTTACCCATAAGGCTAGGTTGGTAGCTCAAGGATTTAATCAAACTGCATGTGATTATGATGAAGTGTTTGCACCAAGTCTAAAAGCAACAACCTTGAGAGCAGCTTTAGTGTGGGCAGCTAAGAAAAACTATATCATAAATCATTTAGATGTAGAAACTGCCTATCTGCATGCGCCATTGCAGCACACTATATACCTAAAGAAACCTGTAGGGATTGAGGATGATAAAACTAATAATGACTGTTGGAAACTTAAAAAGAGTCTCTATGGATTAAAACAATCTGGTTACGAATGGAATCAATATATTGTTAAGGAGTTAAACAATATAGGGTTTAAAGCAGGTTTAGCTGATCCATTTTTATTTAAAAGAGAGACAAATGGAATAGCGTCATTATTATTGTTGTTTACAGATGATATTGCATTAATTACAAAAACTAATAATGAAGCTAGTGAAATAATATCATTATTAGGTAAGAGGATAAAATTAAAGCAATTAGGAGAGATAAAACAGTATCTCGGATTGACAATAAATAAAACCAATGGTGGCTATAAGATATCTCAAGAGGATAAGATTTATCAATTACTAAAAACATATAAGATGGAACTTTGTAAACCAGCAAAAACTCCAATGAGTCAGGAATTTTGCCGCACTGATGCTCAGAGTTCAAAATTCGATAAGACTATCTATCAGTCGCTACTTGGTAGTCTATTGTACATTAGTAATTGGTCAAGGCCAGATATTGCCTATAGCGTTAATCAATTGGCTCGATTCAACGCTGAACCCGCTGAACGACACTGGCAAGCAGCAAAACGTATCTTAAGATATCTTAAAAGGACTATGCGTTGTATTTGGAGTCAAAAGATGATTTGATTTTAAGTGCATATGCTGATGCAAGTTTTGCAACAGATATAAACACTAGGAAATCAACTTCAGGAATGGCTATTGTTAGTGTTTGGGGACAAACCCCCAAGCAGAGTATGCAGCAGCAGTCAAGCCAGGCAGCCAAATGAGAGAGAGGCTGGGCCCAAGAGTATACACACACTGGAGACAAAAAACACTGTTTGTGGTTTTAAATAGTTATTTAATGCACACAGAGATTAAGAAGTGTCATTCAGTCCATATGTCAGTATCCAGTATATCAATCCAGTTATCAAGTCCATTAACAGTAAATACAATGTCTTTATCTGCTTGTAAATCTTCTCCTCCCGATACCTTTCTCTCAAAGACAACGCTGAGTAAACAGCTCACCAAGTAAACAGTCCTTGTGTTCAGTTGAAATGGTATCTGGCACAGTAGCCTCCAAAAGCAAGCAGATAGACGTTCCAGCACAGCAGGCAGCAGACCAAGAACAGAACCAGGTGCATCCAGAAGCAGGAGCTATTACGTTTCCCTTCCTACCTTTATTGCTGCCTGCAACCGCACCCACAATGACATTGCAGTTTCTTGCTTAAAGCTACAAAACACTTAATCCTAGGTTTACATATTTATTCAACCCAAACCTGGTTGGTGTATCCATATACCCAACATTCTCCCCTTTTGGGTGATATAAATATGTAATGCCTTTACATTCTAAACCCATATTTTTCACAACTTTCTAGATGCTTAATGGCACCTTGGGCTTTAGTAAAATGATCAGCTACATTGTCCTCCGACATGCAGTACTCCAGCTGTATCAATTTACTCTGTACAGATTGTCGTACATTCAGATACCTCAAATCTGTATGCTTACTTCTCGTTTTAACTGCAATATTAGTGGCCATTTGAATTGCTGCCTGATTATCTTCATGTACAACTATGGGGTAATGTACAGTTATACCCATATCATTCAACATTTGTTTGTACATAATTAACTCAGTACACAATAAAGATAAACAGGAGAATTCTGCCTCCATAGTAGACAAACTTATATGCTGTTGCCTTATTGACTTCCAACCAATTAATGTCTTACCCAGCATTATGGCTGTTCCTGAAGTCGACTTTCTTGTATCTCTTTCTGCTGCAAAACTAGCATCTGCATAAGCACTCAATATGAGATCACCTTTTGGTTCTAAATACAGTGCATAGTGTAATGTTCCCTTAAGATATCTTAGGATTCTTTTCAATGCTATCCAGTGACATTGAAGCGGGTCATTATTGTGTCGTGCCAGCTGATTAATACTAAAAGCAATATCTGGCCTTGACCAATTGCTAATATATGATAAGCTACCAATCAAAGATTGATATAATGCCTTATCACATTTGGGACTTTGTGTATCCATTTTGCAAATATCCTGACTCATTGGAGTCTTTGCAGGCTTACAAAGTTCCATTTTATAATCTATTAGCAATTTAGATATCTTATCTTCCTGAGATATCCTAAAACCTTTCTGTGTTCTCAATATATTCAATCCTAGATATCTCTTTATCTCCCCTAATTGCTTGATTTTTACCTTCTCGGCTAATGATGCAATTATTTCATTTGCTTCATCATTAGTCTTAGTTATCAGAGCAATATCATCAGTAAACAACAATAATAATGATATCTTCCCATTCTTTTCTCTCTTAAACAGACATGGGTCGGCTAAACCAGCTTTAAACCCTATATTGGTCAGTTCCTTTACAATATACTGGTTCCATTCATAGCCCGATTGTTTAAGACCATAAAGGCTCTTCTTTAATAACCAACAATCATTATTATTGTCTCCTTTAAATCCATTAGGCCTTTTCATATAAACAGTATGTCTTAGTGGAGCATGCAAGTAAGCAGTTTCCACATCAAGATGGTTAACTATATATTGCTTGCTTGCTGCCCACACTAATGCTGCCCTTAAAGTTGCTGCTTTAAGACTAGGTGCAAATACTTCATCATAGTCTTTTGCACTTTGTCTAAAACCTTGGGCTACTAGCCTTGCCTTATGGATTGTGTTTCCATCTTTATCTGTCTTTATTTTAAAAATCCATTTGCAGCCAATGGGTTTTTCATTACTAGGTAATCTCACGTTTTCATACACTTTCATATCCTTCAAGGATTTCAATTCCTTATTAATTGCTGCATACCAATCTTCTTTCTCTTTAGAAGGATATCTTATTATCTCATCCACAGTAGATGGAACTCTATTTTCCTGGCACACTGTATTAGCCTGGTATCTATCAGGCGGTCTAGATACTCGTGTAGTTCTTCTGGGAATTACAGGGCTTGGTTGAGTTACTACCTGTTCCTCATCCTCAGCTATTTGTTCCTCTAGGGGCAGTACTTCTTCCTGTACTTCTTCCTTTACATTATTTTTAAAGTTACAGGGATACTTAATGGGATTTCTATATGATTCAATAACCACCTCGTTATTGTTATCCTGCTCTAACTTATCCCATCCTACGTGCTCTAGAAATTGGGCATTAGCACTACATAACACCTTAGATGTGCCTTTCTCCCAAAATCTATATGCCCTATGGTTAGCTTGGTAACCAACGAAGAATAATTGTTTAGCTCTATGTTGCCCTTTACGCCTGAGTTGTGTAGGGATATGCACCCATGCTGGTGCACCAAATGTGTGCAGGTAACTCAGATCAGGCTTCCTGCCATGCCACATGGTGAATGGTATTTCACCAGTAGTTGAGTTAACCACGTTGTTTAATAAATTATTAGCACACATTGCAGCCTCCCCCCACAAAGAATCAGGTAATCCAGAATCAGTTATCATTGTTCTAACCATTGCCTGTAGTGTTTGGCCTCTTCTCTCTATAAATGCGTTGTGTTGTGGTCTGTATGGTGCAGATGTCTTATGCTCTATACCAGCTGCCTTTAATCTATTCTGGAATTTGCTATTAACAAATTCCGTACCATTATCTGTCACCAAAGTTATAAGTTGCCGTTTGGTTTTTCTTTCAGCAAACTTTAACCAGTTGAAGAAATGTTGATATGTTTCAGTTTTGCTTTTCATTAGGTAGCAAAACCCATATCTAGAGTAATGGTCCATAACGCTCAGTATATATCGAGCACCCCCCATACTGGGTTTCTTTGGACCTATAATGTCTGCAAATACTACTTCTAAAGGTTCTTTAGTTTTGAAACCATTTAGCCTATTTGCAGGCATTATTTTACTCTTATCTTCACAACAGACATTACAACGCAAATACTTATCACAGGGTTTTAACCTTATTCCTTCAGATAACTCTACTGTGCGTTTTAGCATTTTAAAATTCACATGCCCCAAACGCCTATGCAATAAATGGATACATTCATCATGAGGCTTGATATTATTAAATACAGTTTGTGCCTCCCCTTTCTTACTATCATGTAAGACATATAATGTTCCATTTAAAGCTGCAGTTACCTTTTTGCCATCTCTTTCCAGTATGCACTTATTATTCTTAAATGTAACCACATATCCTAGTTTATCTAATACTTTTACAGAAAGTAAGTTCATTTTTAACTGTGGTACATATAACATCTTTATCTTCTGGTTTAAACATGGACAATATGCAATACCTTCACCCTTGGCCTTGAGATGCCAACCATTCGCGAGTGATATATGCTGAGAGCTTGTAGACATTTTTATAAACTTTGTCTTATCTCTCGTGATGCAGTGGGATGCTCCACTGTCCACCACCCATAAATCACTCTTCACATCACAGTTGCTAAACGTGGCTAGTTCAAAGGATTTCCTTGGCTTCTTTAAATTCTGGCGTTTTCCTTTCCTGCAGAATTTTGCCAAATGTCCTCTGCCTCCACAATTAAAACACTTTTTAATTGTGTATGCCGTTGAAGATAACTTCTCTTCCTCCGGGTGCTTTACCTTGCATAGCTGGTTTCTTTCAGGCCTTGAAGATAATTTCTCTTCCTTATTAGGCTTATCTGCTCTCAGCTGGTCACGTTCACTCCTTCTTCTGGCTTCTTCTAATAGCCTGCCAGTTATCTCAGTTATTGATAAACTGTCTTTTGGCAACACCTCTAATGCAGTCACAAAATCATCATAGCTTCGATCCAATGAAGACAGTATAATGTATACTTGTTGCAACTCATTAAATATAAGCTCTTTTTCTTGCAATTCTTGAAAAATGCTTTTCATACAGTTTAAATGAGTTAACATGTCTCCATTTATCTCAAGATGTGTTCTAAACAGCTTCCGTGTAAGATTGATATGAGCTCCTACACTGTCTCGAACATAAATCTTCTTAAGATTATCCCAGCACTTGGCAGCACTATCCTCTCCACGAATATGTATCAGTTGCTGGTCTGAGAGAGTCAGTCCTATGATGCACAAAGCCTGTTCATTCTTTTGTTTATAGTCCTGTATCTTTCTGGCATCCTCTTCAACAGTAGGATCCAAATTGGATACATCTGGTGGGTGTGTAATTATGTCCCACAAACCTTCTCTTCGTAGAAGTAAACTACATTTCATTGACCATGAAACATAGTTTGTACCATCTAGTCTGGATATCATGGACAGACTTGGCAAATTAACTTGTGCCATTGCTCTTGTGAAAAAATAACTATTTAACAAACAGTTTGTATTTACAGTAGTGTGCAACTCCCACCAGCTCTCACTGCTATATCCTGGTTAGTTAGACTGTGCGCTCTGCTGGGCCCATAACCAATGTTAGTGTTTGGGGACAAACCCCCAAGCAGAGTATGCAGCAGCAGTCAAGCCAGGCAGCCAAATGAGAGAGAGGCTGGGCCCAAGAGTATACACACACTGGAGACAAAAAACACTGTTTGTGGTTTTAAATAGTTATTTAATACACACAGAGATTAAGAAGTGTCATTCAGTCCATATGTCAGTATCCAGTATATCAATCCAGTTATCAAGTCCATTAACAGTAAATACAATGTCTTTATCTGCTTGTAAATCTTCTCCTCCCGATACCTTTCTCTCAAAGACAACGCTGAGTAAACAGCTCACCAAGTAAACAGTCCTTGTGTTCAGTTGAAATGGTATCTGGCACAGTAGCCTCCAAAAGCAAGCAGATAGACGTTCCAGCACAGCAGGCAGCAGACCAAGAACAGAACCAGGTGCATCCAGAAGCAGGAGCTATTACGTTTCCCTTCCTACCTTTATTGCTGCCTGCAACCGCACCCACAATGACATTGCAGTTTCTTGCTTAAAGCTACAAAACACTTAATCCTAGGTTTACATATTTATTCAACCCAAACCTGGTTGGTGTATCCATATACCCAACAGCTATACTTTTAGGAAAAGCATTGATTGGTTGGAGGTCAATTAGACAGCAACACATAAGTACGTCCACAATGGAAGCAGAATTTTCATGTCTATCCTTATTATGTACTGATTTAATTCTGTATAAACAGTTGTTGTTGGATATGGGATTAACTGTTAATGATTCCATTGTTGTGTATGAGGACAATCAAGCAGCCATGCAGATGGCTACAAATATTGCTGTAAAAACGAGATCTAAGCATACAGATCTTAGATATCTGAATGTAAGGCAATCTGTAAAGGATGGTTTAATAAGATTGGAATATTGTATGACTGAACAAAACATTGCTGATCAATTTAC
>NC_141991.1:16305314-16324076 GCF_049901715.1 Pseudonaja textilis
AGAGCTAAATCTCAGAGATCACAGAAGACCACAATTACAATGAGGAAGATCCAGTTTGCCCCCAGATTTGGAAGTTTTACCTTTAAACTATTAGACTGCTATAGTATTTTCCCAGTATTACCCCAACCTCTGCCTTCATCACTGAAAGAGGCTGTTACAAATCAGATTATCAGGTGCTGTCTATCCCATTGGTTGTCACATTGATTGGCAATTAATTGTGGTGGTGGAAATCCCAAAGGAGAATAAATAATCATGGTTTTAAAAATGAGAAGGGGAATTGGGAACGAACATTGCCACAAAAGTGGGCAGTTGGAGAAAAGAGTTTTGTTTGACTCAGGAGAATAATCCTACTTTGAGAATCAAGAAAGGAACAATCTGTAATCTGCAACTCTTGCACTGCAAAAACATATGGACTACACAACTCAATCAGGGCAAAGCAATAGACATAGACTTCTTTTTTTTTTGAACAAATTTTATTAATTTTTAAAGACATACAAAACATAAAACATAAGAACATAAAACCTCTTTTCTGAAAGTTATTTGTAAATTTTAACAAAACAAATAAAACATTTTGTACACCATTGACACATCTCTTTGTAAACACATACATATCCTTTCATGTTTCTAATTATTTCTCCCTTTACTTTTACTCAATTATATTTCTTTTCTGTATTTATCCATTTTATATGTTTTTATTCACTATACTTATTTTTCCTTCTGACTTGCTTTATTCTCTTCTATATTTTGTTCTCAATATTCCTCTTCTAACATTCCTCCAAGGTTTTATTTACTCAATCAAACATAAACGCACAAAAAACACAAAACATAGAAACATAAAAAAACATCTTTTCTGAAAGTTGCTTAGTCCCGGGTTTCCACTCTTCATACAGACACAAATTCAAATTCATATTCATTTTGTATACCATTCCATATCTTATCACCATTTTCAGTTTTCTATATAGCTTCACATCTCTTTTAAATTCTCTTAATTTTATTTTATTTATCTTATCTCGATTCTAATCATAAATATTTATTATTCTTTGTCTGTTCTGTTTCCAGCTATCCATTTATCTTTCTTCTTTAAACAAAACTTCTCCTGTACACTGCTTGGAGTATGATGCCTTTGTCTCTTTCCCCTACATTTATAATACCTAATATAAAATACATAGCTTACATTGGGATTCTGTTTGGTACATTCTGAAATTATACAATATCATCAATGCCAATACAAATCTATTCGTTAATATTAACATTCATTTAGATCTTAAACACTTAACACATTACTTTTCAGTTAAATATCATACTTTTATGGGAACCCCTATTTTCCATAGTTATTTCCCCCCCACATCACATATTTTAAATCATTATTTCATTAAAGTGTTCCCCCTTCTCCTACTTCAAATCTCTCATTTATTTCATTGCCTTCTTTCTCCACTTTACCCATTTCAATTAAATATCATGTCTTTAGGGGAGCACTTATGATTTCCATAATTATTCCCCCCCCCACATCACATATTTTAAATCATTGTTTCATTAAAATGTTCCCCCTTCTCCTAGTCCAAGTTACACTAAATGTTTTGTCACATTTTAAATTGCATATTATTTCCAATTTTCTAAGATTATTTCTAAATACAAATATAAAAATACAATCTTATGTACCTTTCCAGAATCCCCTTTTCAATAAAATACCCATTATCTCTAAAAGGCTTTTGTTTCTTTGCATCTTGCTCCCCACCATTAAGACTTCTCATCCCTTCCTTTCTCCCTTGCTTATTCTTCTCCTTGCCCTCTTTACCCCCTTGTCTCTCCACCTCCCTTTTAATCTTCTGCTTTCCTCCTTTCTGTTGTTTTCTAACGTGGCATCCCCTTTTCACCTTATTCTCTTTTTTGGTTGTTGTTCCAAGTCTTAAAGTCCCCTTTTCCTCTTCTTCTTTCTCCTTTCCATCCCCAACTAAAGTCACTTGTTCATCAAAAATGGCTTCTTCTTTATCCCAGTCATCCTGTTGCACAGTCAGTTTTTCATAAGTACAAACCGCCATTTCTAAAAATTGAAAAAGAGTGCCAAAAGAAACCTCCCCTTCTTGTTCTTTTTTATATTTTTGATATTCAAGTTTCAATCCATCCACAAGTGATGCCATTATAAAGAGAAAAAGTTTTTCCAAACAACCACCCAAGTGCTTTTAATCAAAGATAGTTCTCAAAAGTTCCAAAATCACCAAACAATCCAAATAAGCTGCTTCTTTGAAGTACTTTCTCCTTCTTCACTTTCTCTTTCTGGGGTTAATGTTTAATCATCAAAGTTCCATTTAAAATGTATCTTTTAGAAGTTTTATTAATGTTTAATAACTCTTTAGGATTCTAGGCAGTCTTCTCCTTATTTTCAAATTCTGCTCCACTTTTTTTCCTCTCCCTTCCCACTCACAGCAAAAAAGATTATATATATATATATATATATATATATATATATATATATATATATATATATATATATATATGGATCTGTTGTTGTTCTCGCGTAAGATTATATCTAGGCAACGTTTGAAACGTTGCCTAGATACTCGAATCTACGCGAGAAACAACAACCAAAGATCCACTACAAATACCCGAGAACCTCAGAAAACAAATATATATATATATATATATATATATATATATATATATATATATATATATATATATATATATATATATATATATATATATATATATATATATATCCTTATCCCTTCATCATTTAGTTACCTCCAATGCAGGTTTTCCGATTTCTCTTTTAATTCCATCCGCTGTCACGTTAGGAAGGAGAGTGAAAAAAAATCTTTCCCTTTAGAGTTCCATTCGCTGCTTATAGCTCTCTCTGGAAACAATTTATCCTTGGCAACTTTGAAATTCCAGGATACTTTTTCTTGCTTTATCCTGGTCAAAAACCACTTTCACACCTCTTCAGGCTTTCTTCCTCCTGCACAATCTTGTCCAGATGCAGGCTTCTTTGTGGCAGAAATTACTGACCGCTGCTCCTCCGCCTTGGGAAAAGTGGGTTTTGCCAGCTGGGGAGGGGGTCAGCCCAAACCCCTATCTGGATCCCCCCTGTCTTCAGCTGCCTCTACGAGGCAGCTATATTCCTGAAATCCAAATGGATCGGGGGCACCTTGGCAGCGAGCGCAGCAGGGATCGCAAATCCCTGCCGCTGCTGAAGCCTTGGAAACCGGAAGCCTGCAATCTACATAGACTTCTGTAAAGCCTTTGATTCAGTGGTACACCACAAACTACTCCTAAAACTTGTTGTGGCTCTGAGTCCTGAGCCTGCATTTTTAGAGGAAGAGGATCCGGAAGATGAGGAGGAGGAAGAATTGGGAATGCCTTCCTCCCCTGGACCTTCCTCTTCAGCAATGCCTTTCTCCCTGATTGTGCCTCAGGTGTTGGCAGATAACGGAGAGGAACAGCCTGAGGCTAATCAGGAGATGGAGGAGGGCATATTGGAGCAGCTTTTGAGAGAGAATCAAGCAGATGAATGCTGGCTTGATGCGGGGCAACATTGCAGGCAAAAGTGTGGGATGCAGTGCAGGAGGCATGGATGAATGAGACAGTGAGCTGAATTAGTGACACGCCCCACAGGGAATAAAAGTGGGTGTGTTTGCTCTGGGAATTTCGTACGGGACAATGTGTGACTTATTCAGAGGAGCTTTGGAGTATTTTGTGTTGTGACAGCCTGTGTGGTTTATATTCCTGTTTTCTTGTCCGACTTTTAGACAGCGTGTGTGAGACTGCCAAGAACTTTAACGGCTCAAGGAATTAACTCTATCATTACTGGATTTGCTTGCCTGTTTGTATTCAGTTGGACTTTGGACTTCTCACCACCTTTGCAAAGGTGAGACATAACAAAACTAAAATCTTATGGTATTTCTGGATACTTGCATAACTGGATAGACTCATTCCTGTCAAATGGACAACAAATGGTCAAAATTGGGAGCATCCTATCAAATTCTGTACCTGTCAACAGTGGTGCCTCCGAAGGTAATTTTCTTCATACTCTACATAAATGACCTCTGTGATCATATCAAGAGCAACTGCAGTCTCTTCGCTGATGATGTAAAGCTATTCAATACCACAAACAATACTGCTACCCTTCAAAAAGACTTTGACTATGTATCAGAATGGTCAAACAAATGGCAACTTCAAATCTCAAGAAATAAATGCTCCGTATTACATATTGGCAAAAAAAATCAGAAATTAAAATGCAGTCTGAATAGTCAAGACATTGTTGATGATCCAAACTCTGTCAAGGATCTTGGAGTATTCATCTCTAATGATTTAAGTGCTAGAGCCCACTGTAACTACATAGCCAAAAAGGCATTAAGAGTTGTTAATCTTACATAGCTTTTTCTTCTCTGGTAATATTACACTACTAATTAGAGCATACAAAACATTTGCTAGACTAATACTCAAATAAAACTCATCAGTCTGGACCCACATTACGTACCTGATATTAACACAGTTGAGAAAGTCCAGAAATATTTCACAAGAAGAGTTCTCCACTCCTCTACTCATTGCAGAATACCTTATGCCACCAGACTTGAAATTCTAGGGAGCTTCCGGTCGCAGGACAGCGCGAACAGAGGTGAAGAAGACTGTTGTGGTCTTTGAACACCTTTTCTGGTGCCAGGAGCGATCCCCCAGGGATACACGAACCCCAGAGGGGTTATTGTCAATGTGGAGAATCTCAAGCGGTAGAGTGGGGAAGGCAACCCCCCGACAGCAAAGAGGGAAGCTCCCGAGCCCAGCACAGATGAGTAAGCTTTCATTTTATGGCGGCTTCAAGTCCGGTCTGCCACTTGGGTGAATAAGCAAAGCAGTGACAGCCTGTGAGGTCGAGAGTAACAGGAATAGAAAAATGGTTTATAACTTGGAACCTTTGAAAACTGAAGATAGCAGAATGACAGAAGAATGACAGCGGCATAAAATCTTCTCTCCTGGTTGTGATTAGCACCTTTCAGAAGTCGGGTGGAAAGCGGCCAGAAAAGTGGCTGGGAAAATGAAAGGACTATAATGGAGAGCGGAAAAGCCCAAGCACAAAAGTGAAAGCGCAGATTTTACCCTGTGAAAGGGAAGCTCTGGGGAAAGAGGGAGATTGTTAAAACCAGGAGATCGGAGGTCTGGAATTTGTGAGGGCCTCATCTGATTTTTGGACCTTTCTTTTTGACTTCACTTGAGAAAAGGGAGGCGACGGAGGTGAAAGAATACAGGCATTGATAGAGTCTGATGAATCCTCAGATCTGAGTACAACATGACTATCACATCTATTTAATATTGTGGAGAAGACAAATTGAGCATTATATTGGACTTTGGAAGATTTGTATGTTGATTTAAAAGTTGGAAAGCAAAGAAAGAAGAAGCAAGAGGAAGAAGGCAGAGACAAACAGAAGGCTGGGAAAGATGGTTTTGGGACTGCAGATGAGTCAGAACATTACACCATTTGCTGATTGGAATGCTGAAAAGAATCCTCTAGCTGGAAGATGGACTTTTAGCTCACCCAACTTGCTTCCTTTATTACGTGGTACTACTTAATATTACTAGTTTGGCACTGCTTTCTCTTTAAGATGACTTCCTTGCTTTTTGTGTGTTGATTTTCTGAAGCTGTGGTAATCTCTCTCCTACCCTTTCTCTTATTGTTTGCCCCCGTCTCCCTTATGTATCTCCTAAATAGCTTACATAATTCTACTTATTTGTGGGGGGAGAGAAAGAGAGGGGTATACTATTATTATAGAGTTAAGAGATTACTGTTGTAAGTATTAATAGTAAAGAGGGATAAACTCTGTTGATATAAACTATTTATAAATTATTTAGATTACTTAAGACATTTAAGATTAATTTAAGTGTTAATTGATGTACTATTGCTGACCAATTTTCTTATTACATAGACTAGAATACTGTAGTAGATATCTATTTTTAATATAGGGGAAAAGACTGTGGAGCAAGATATTAAATTGAAATACGAGAATAGACTTTTAAATACAAGACCCAAACACTGAATGGTGATTTGGGATAATATATCTAAAATTGTGCATCAACAAAAACAAATACTTAGAGAGATGACATCCACAACAACTATGGCCTTAAAAACAGGAAGGAACGCTACCCTGACCCTATTGACTATGTTGACACCCACCACACCAACAACTCAAAAAATTATTGAGGAGTCCTTAACAGGGGAAAAGCAGCCTAATGTCCCCAACATTAATATACAAGCTTCCTTATTATCCTTGCAGGAAGCTATATCTAAAATGCAAGAAATGATGATTAAAAATCACAATGAAATTTAAGCGAATTGAAAGATGAGATGGGGAAACTGAAGGCTGAAATGAAAGCGAATATATCGAAGGTGGAGGGTAAGATAGGGTCTCTGCAGCAGGACATGGAGAAAAATGAAGTGAAAATAAAAGATATAGAGAGTAGAACAACACGCATGGAGACTAACTTTGAAAGGATAGATGAGGAATTTAAAAATGTACTTAGAGAAATGGAAGACTCATTGGTTCGCCTCGTGATGGACAAATCAATGGCGTATTTAAGGTTCCAGAATGTGGCTGAAGCAAAAAATGAAGAATTGGAACATTTGATGGCAGAAATATTGGCTGAATGGTTAGGAAAAGAAAAAGATGACCTAATTAAAGAGTTTGATGAGGTATATAGGGTTAGCACAAGCTACGCCAGACGCAAAACAACTGCCCAAGAGAAATCCATATCCGCTTCTCTAGGAGATGTCTGAGAGATTTAATTTTGAAAATGTCTAGGGAGGAAACGATATCATATAAAGGCAGAGAAATTATGATTTTAAAACAAATTCCAAAGAAAGTGAGGATGATAAGACAAGATTATAAATTTCTAGTTAATGGTTTAAATAAAAAAGGAATCCAATTTAAATGGCTAATCCCAGAAGGGATGTTAATTACGTGGAAAGAGAGGAAAATCAAAATAGAATTGATAGAACAGGCCCAAGACTTTTATCAACAGCTCACAGATACGGATGGTCAATCCACTAAAGAAGAACTTGAAAGGAGACCACAGGAGGACCAATATCATCACAGAACCCAAAAGGAATGACTTTCTCCAATTTCAGGAAGTGACAAACCACAACCTGGGAGAGAAGAGCAAATCCCACAACAACAACAAGAAGAGAACCGAACCATTACTAGGCCAAAATCTAAGCAGATGTAGATAAATGGTGGAGGGGAAGAAGTTGCTCTCCATCAATATAAATGGATTAAATTCAATATCAAAAAGAAAAAGGATATTTTCAAAACTTATTCGACATAACACAGATATAATATGTCTTCAAGAAACACATACTTCAAAAAATGATGAAAGACATCTAATTTGTCCAAAATTAGGGAAACTTTTTATGGCACCGGCCGATAAACACAAGAAAAAAGGAATTGCAATTTACGTAAAACAAGATGTAAAGGCAGAATTAACCTGGTCGGATCCCGAAGGAAGAACTCTGGTTATACAAGTTTGGATAAACCACATCACATTTTTACTTCTAGCAATTTATGCCCCAAATGAAGACCAAGGAAAAAATTTTAAACACCTCCACCAAAAAGTAGTAGGCTTTGAAAAAAGGAACATTTGCTTAATTGGCAATTTTAACTCCATTGCAGACTACCAAAAAGACCATAGTAATATGGGAAAAAACAAGAAGGGGAAAAGGGAATTTTCTATGGCATGTAAGGAAATGATGAAAGAGTTAAATTTAAAAGATTTATGGAGGGAATGGAACCTGGAAGAGAAACAATTTACATACTATTCCAATCCACATAAGATTTGGACTAGAATAGATATGGCTTGGATGGATTTGGATTTGGCTAATGAAATAAAAGAAATTAAAATCCTACCAAATAAATGGGCTGACCACAACCCAATACAGCTAATTTGGAGAGACAGGAGAGGAATAAAAAAAAGATGGACACTAAATACCCAAATAGTAAGTGAAGAAGAGTATATCAATAAGCTGAAAGAGGAGCTAAACTATTTCCTAAAAGATAATAATAATGAAACAACTTCAAAACAGAATATTTGGGATACTATGAAAGCAATTATAAGAGGTACAACAATTTCCTATAATGCTATGAGAAACAAGAGAACTTATGCCCGACAAAACGTATTACAACAACAAATCAAAGACTTAGAAATACAATTACAAAAAACCCCTAAGATCCAAGGAATACAAAACCAGTCAATATTAGCCAAACATAAGCTGAATTTAATTGAACAACATAAAATAGAAGTTAGTTTGAGAAGGTCCAAACAAAATTATTTTGAACACACTAATAAACCAGGAAGATGGCTATCTTATAAATTTAAAAAAGAAAAAAAATACTGATACACCAACTAATAGACAAGAAAGGCATACCACAACATGAGATTGAGAAGAAAAAAGATATTATATTAAACTATTTTCAAAGATTATATAAAAAGGAAGAAATCAGTGAAGACAAAATAAGAACTTATCTGGAGAATACGAATGATAAAACAATAGGGGAAGGAGAGAAAGAATTATTAAATAAGGATATTACATGGTCTGAGTTGAAATCTGCAACGGAGAATCAAAGTAATAATAAATCCCCTGGCCCAGATGGGATTTCAGTAGAATTGTACAAAGCTACAATAGAGTTAGTAGGGCCACTGATGCTGGAAGTGTTTAACGAAGTACTTTTGGCAGCCAAAATGCCAGACTCATGGAGGGGGGCGTTGATTTCATTAATTCCAAAGGAGGACGTAGATGCCAGATATATCAACAATCATAGACCAATTTCACTTTTCAATGCTGATTATAAATTATTTACCTCAATTATAGTGAATAGAGTAAAACAAGTTTTAAATGTATACATTCGTGAAGATCAAAATGGTTTCCTTCTGTCCCGCCAAATCAAAAATAATCTAAGAACTGTTATTGATGTCTTAGAATATTATGAAGTTCATCCAGAGAAACAATTTGCACTCATGTTTTTAGATGCTGAGAAAGTATTTGATAATCTACATTGGCACTTTTTAATACAAAAAATCTATAACATGAGTCTGGGCACTAAATTCGAGAACATTATCACAACAATTTACAACACCCAACAGGCCAACATACTAATTAATGGTGAACAAACAGGCCCATTAAACATTGAAAAGGTCGTCAGACAGGGTTGCCCCCTCTCACCCCTCCTATTTATATTTGCTTTAGAATCACTGTTAATGCGGATAAAACAAAATTCTGAAATCCAAGGAGTAAGGGTCAAAGCAGAGGAATATAAACTACAGGAGTTCGCAGACAATATGGTTTTCTTCCTAGAGGAACCCAGGGAAAAAGGGCATAACTTAATAAAAGAACTAGAACAATTTGGTTCAGTAACAGGATTAAAGATCAATAGAAATAAGACAAAATTAATGACTAAAAATCTAACAGAGAATCAGAGGAAAGAATTAGAAAAAACTATAGGGATACAGGCAACAAGAAAGGTCAAATATTTAGGCATATGGTTAACACCACATAGTAAATCACTCAAAGAGAATAATTATGATAAACTGTTACAGCAAATTAAGAAAGACCTAGAATCCTGGAATAAGCTGCAGCTTTCTCTACCGGGCAGGATTGCCACGATCAAAATGAACATCCTACCAAAATTCCTTTACTTATTCCAGACAATTCCAATTAAATTACCAAAAATTTTTTTTGAAGATATAAATAAGGTAACACTTAAATTTATTTGGCAAGGGAAAAAAGCTAGAATCAATATTAAGGCTTTACAAGATGCAAAAAAGTAGAGGGGGGCTAGCGCTCCCAAATTGGGAATTATATTATTGGGCAGCCAACATTATGGTTAAAAGACTGGGTTAATTTACTCAATAAAAGAACCTTAGCCTTAGAAGGGCATGACCTTCAGAGAGGGTGGCATGCATTTCTATGGGAAGTGGGGAAAACTAAACAGTTGTATTTTCATAGACACCTTATTAGAGATTCATTATTAACTAATTGGAAAAAAATATGCAAAAAACATTATTTAAAAATTCTGGTTTGGCTTTCAACAATGGAGGCAATGGTTCATCCCAACAATTCGGATATAACAAAAATGATTAAATATAAAGATTTATTAGACCCTCTAGGAAAATTAAGAACTTGACAGGATTTACAGGAACAGGGATTTAAAATTGACCAGTGGTTATATATACAAATCCATAGCAGGTACAAACAAGATATCAAAGAGTTTGGAATCTATAGCAAATTACAATATTTAGATAAAATCTTATTAGGATCAAATAAAAAGAATATTTCCAAATTTTATAAATATTTATTGGGGGTAGAATTAGAGCAAGAGATAGTGAAAGGGAACATGATAACGTGGAGTAGGAATATTGGAAGAAGCATTACATTAACAGAATGGGAAAAGATCTGGAATAGAAACATCAAGATTACGAAATCGGCGGCGTACAAAGAAAATATGTATAAAATGTTATATAGATGGCACTTACCCCCTTCGAGGTTGGCGAAGATGAACCCTAACATGAGCTCAAGGTGTTGGAAAAGCAAAAGCACTGAAGGAACATTTTTCCACACGTGGTGGTCTTGTAAAACTACCCAAAAATTTTGGCAAAAAATCAGAAAATGGTTGGAGGAGATAACTAAAGAACAAATAGGCTATAAACCAGAGTTCTTCCTGTTAAGGATCTCTGATAGATATTTATCCAAAAAGACAAAATATGTAATCATCCATATTCTAACTGCGGCTAGATTAGCATTTGCTCAATGTTGGAAATCACCTCATACACCTTCAGAGCAAATGGTTATTCAGAAAATTTGTGCGTGTGCTGAAATGGATAAACTAACTATAGCGTTAAAAAACAAAGAGTCCTCAACATTTTACGACAACTGGGACTCATGGTATAATTGGCTTACACAGAGACAAATTAGGTAAATGATATAGAGTAACTTAAACATAATGGAAAAGAGGAGTACATTGGATATGACGAAGAGACATAATCCTTACAGACTGTCACAAAAAGATATCATTTGTTTGTAATTGTACTTTCTACCCTATTCTCCCTCCCCTTCCCTTCCCCTGTCTCCCTCTATATCTTTTCTCTTCCCCCCAACTGGCCCTTATCCGGTGTGTTAGGCAGAGTGTTTTCTTTCTTTCCCCACAGCCGTTTTCTTTCTATTTTGTAAATGTACCATTGATGTGTTTTTAAATTGTAAATTCAATAAAATCTATTTTAAAAAAAAAAGAAATTCTAGACCTAGAAAACCTAGAACTATACCATGTTCTGTCCGAATGCCTTCCTCCCCAGGACCTTCCTCTTCTGCAATGCCTTCCTCCCTGATTGTGCCTAAGGTGTTGGCAGATAACTGAGAGGAGCAGCCTGGAGGAGGGCATATTGGAGCAGCCTTTGACAGGGAATCAAGCAGATGAATGCTGGCTTGATGTGAGGCAACATCACAGGCAAAAGTGTGGGATGCAGCAGAGGAGGCGTGGATGAATGAGAGAGTGAGCTGAATTAGTGACACTCCCCACAGGGAATAAAAGTGGGTGTGTTTGCTCTGGGAATTTCATACGGGACAACGTGTGACTTATTCAGAGGAGCTTTGGAGTATTCTGTGTTGTGACAGCCTGTGTGATTTATATTCCTGTTTTCTTGTCCGAGTTGGCAGACAGCGTGTGTAAGACTGCCAAGAACTTTATCGGCTCAAGGAATTAACTCTATAATTACTAGATTTGCTTGACTGTTTGTATTCAGTTGGAGTTTGGACTTCTCACCACCTTTGCAAAGGTGAGACATAACAAAACTAAAATCTTATAGTATCTCTGGATACCTGCATAACTGGATAGACGCATTCCTGTCAAACAGACAACAAATGGTCAAAATTGGGAGCATCCTATCAAATTCTGTACCTGTCAAGAGTGGTGCTTCCGAAGGCAGTTTTCTTCATACTCTACATAAATGACCTCTGTGATCATATTAAGAGCAAATGCGTTCTCTTCGCTGATGATGTAAAGCTATTCAATACCACAAACAATACTGCTGTCCTTCAAAAAGACTTCGACTATGTATCAGAATGGTCAAACAAATGGCAACTTCAAATCTCAAGAAATAAATGCTCTGTCTTACATATTGGCAAAAAAAAATCAGAAAATAAAATGCAGGCTGAATAGTCAAGACCTTGTTGATGATCCAAACTCTGTCAAGGATCTTGGAGTATTCATCTCTAATGATTTAAGTGCTAAAGCCCACTGTAACTCCATAGCCAAAAAACATTAAGAGTTGTTAACCTATTCTTATGTAGCTTTTTCTCTGGTAATATTACACTACTAATTAGAGCATACAAAACATTTGCTAGACTAATACTCAAATACAACTCATTAGTCTGGAACCCACATTACGTACCTGATATTAACACAGTTGAGAAAGTCCAGAAATATTTCACAAGAAGAGTTCTCCACTCCTCTACTCGTTGCAGAATACCTTATGCCACCAGACTTGAAATTCTAGACCTAGAAAACCTAGAACTATGTCATGTTCTGTCCGATCTAAGTATAGTATATAACATCATACATTGCATTGTCCTACTTGTCAATGAATACTTCAGCTTCAACCATAACTGCAGTGGAGCGGCGGAATAACAGAGGCAAATGTAGAGAAAACTTCACCTTTATCTTTCTTAAAACAATAAAGGGTTGCTGCAACTGCTGCGCTAACAAGGCAGCCAGCTGGCGGGCAACAGCTGATGCCATTTGACAACTCCCTTTTATAGTCAGCTGTCAAATGGCATCAGCCAGTAGGAACGATCTATGTTCCCGCTGGAAGCCCGGGCCAGAGTGAAGATGTCAGCTCAATCTTTTCAGAATGCAACACTCCTTTCTCCCCGAATGGAGCATGTGTAGTCCTTCAGGTAACTCAGGTGCTTGTGCAGGTGACCAGATCTTCTCAGCTCTGACAGAGCTGCTGCTGCATGGAACTCCTTCGCATGGCCAGTAGCTTCTTGTAATGAAGAAGTGGGCACCTCGGCTTCCGGCGGTCCCAGGTGCAGGACCAATGACTATTCAGGTAGGCTCGCATCGCTGTCATTTTCATGGTGAGCTTCCTTGGGTGCTGGTGGCTTCGCAGGAGCAAGAAGGTCCAGAGGGCCACCTGTATACATACCCAAAATGCCCCTGAGCTGGTCGACGTGGTGGCGCCAAATGCTATTGTCTTGCAATTGGACCCTGTGTAAGACTTAGGACTGGTTACTGCCACAATCCACCCAGGCATCCACAAAGGGTGACCTGCATAGTTCCTAGCATAGAACTGGTCATTCTCAGCAAAATTTCTAGTCTGGGTATTTGATCCCAGGGGTGTGACTGGGGTATACTTTGGATGGAGTCTGTCTAGCGTAGTCCTCAGATGGCGACCCACGAGGAGTTCAGCTGCAGACCTATTTGTGGTGTCACAGGGAATCATTTGCTGGGTTAGGAGGTACTTAGTAAGTCTGGAGTGCCAATCTATGGGCCCAAGCATCTCCAGGACATCCTTAGCAGATCTGACTGCCCTTTCAGCCAGACCATTCCTGGCAGGGTGAAAAGGAGCTCTTAGGGCGTTCCTTGGTTAGCTAGGAAAACCTCCTATTCACAGGAAGTAAACTGGGGGCTGTTATGAGACACAATGGTGTCAGTGAGGCCCTGGGTGGTGAATATTCTCATCAGGGCCTTAATGACAGCTTCTGAAGTTGTGGAGGTCATTAAAGTCAGCTCTACCCATTTAGAAAAAGAATCAACCATCACTAAGAATGTTCGCCCATGAAAAGGGCCAGCCAGATCAATATGCACCCTGGACCAGGGACCCCCTGAATCTTCCCACATTCCTGGAGAGGATGCTGGCAGAGAAGGTCTGGTGGCCTGGCATGGCTGACAAGCATTCACCCAGCTAGTAATCTGAGCATCCATGCCCGGCCACCATACATAACTGCGAGCTAGAGCCTTCATCCTGACAATGCCAGGGTGACCCTCATGCAGGACTTCTAAAACTGAGGTCTGCAACTGGGAAGGTCTGCACTACCCTGGTCCCCAAATAAAGCAGCCTTGCAAAGAAGACAATTCTTGCTGGTGCATTTTGAAAGGCATGAATTTGGACAAATAAGGGGCTGTAGGTGGGGCCCAAATAAGGGGCCCTTCCCACCCAGTCAAGGTCTTGGGAAATTACCTTGTCCTTGGCAGAGTGGGCAGCAATATCAGAGGTGGTGATGGGAAGCTTGAGGTCATTGATTAGGGACACAGCATTGGTTGGTGCAGGATCCTCAACTGGAACAGGCAGGGGGCAGCGACTAAGGTCATCAACATGGCTGAGGCTTTTGCCTGCTCGATGAACCAGTGTATAGGAATATGCAGCCAGAAATAATGTCCACCTGGTCATTCTTGGAGACAAAATCTGAGGCATTTGTCTGTTGCCTGACAGAAGACCCAAAAGAGGCTTATGATCTGTAACTAACTCGAAATGGTGTCGAAATGGAACTTCTTGACTGAAGCAACTGCATCCTAAGCCTCTTTGTCAATTTGACTGTAGTTGAGCTTAGCTGGAGATAACGTTCTGGAGAAAAAGGCAATGGGTGCCTCAGAACCATTAGGCAGTCTGTGACTTAAAATGGCTCCTATGCCAAAAGGTGATGTGTCTGCAACTAAGACTAAAGGCAAATTTTTGTTGAATTGAATTAGAACAGCATCAGATGTAAGTAATGATTTGACTGCTTTGAAAGCATAGGCTTCCTTAGGTCCCCAATGCCATGGGAATTGTTTGTCCAGGAGTCTATGCAGAGGTTCTGCAATGCAAGCTTTATGTGGCAAAAATGAAGCATAGAAGTTAAGGAGCCCCCCAAAATCCTGAAGTTCAGTTTTGTTAGTTGGCATGGGTGCCTTGTGAATAGCCCTTGCTTTGGATTCGATTGGGTGAATGCCAGAGGCCTCAATTCTGTACCCAAAACTTCGACCTGTGGGGTGGCAATAGTGCATTTCCCTTTTTTCAATTTGAGACCCAACTTTCTGAAACACTTGAGGACACCTCTGACTCTTTGCAGTAACTGTGGCTTTTCAGGGGCAGATATTAAAATGTCATCGAAATAAGGTATTACGCCAGATAACCCTTGAAGCAGTCTTTCCATTAATAATTGGAAAATTCCTGGGGCTACACTAACACCAAATTGGAGGCGTCTACACTTAAAAGTGCCCCTGTGCATTACAATAGTTTGTAGCTCTGCGGCTGTGTCATCAACAGGGAACTGTTGATAGGCTTGTGATATGTCTAGTTTCACGAAAATGGTTCCTGGCTCAAAAGAATGCAGCAGGTACACTGGGCTGGCATGCTTTTATGTGGTATAAGGGAACTAAATCGCAGGGCTATTTTAGAAAGCATTATATACGGGAGTCTTTATGGTTAAACTGGGAGAAAATTAAGGGACAATGTTATTTGAAAATCCCAGTTTGGTTATCGACTATTGAAGCTTTTTCTTATCCTATAACATACAAGAAGGAACAAACAGTTAGATATGGGGAAATATTGGATGAAAAGGGTGAACTTAAATCGATGCAAAATCTAGAGGAACAAGGTATAAAGATGAATTGGTTTTCATATGCACAAATACACTCAAGGTATGTTAAAGATTCCAAAACAGAGGGATTCTATGATAAATTGACTGACTTTGATAAGATTTTGACAGGTACTGATGAAAAAGTGATTAAAAAATTATATGGTTATTTACTGGAAATTAAACTAGAGGAAGAACAAGTTAAAGAAACTATGATTGTTTTGGGGAAGAATTTTGGATATGGGATTGATTTAGAGAAATGGCAAAAATTGTGGTCTCAAAATTATAAAATGACAATGTCAACAACATATAAAGAAAATCTGTATAAGATGTTTTACAGGTGGCATTTTCCCCCGACAAGAATAGCAAGAATGTTCAAGAATAAATCTGAGAAATGCTGGAAATGTCATCAGATACCTGGTTCATATTACCATATGTGATGGACTTGTGAGGACGCTAGAAAATATTGGACTAAAATTCGCACATGGTTGGAAAAAATGACAAAGAAACATATAGATTTAAAACCAGAGATTTTTTTTATTGGGAATCTTACCTGATGCATACAATAAAAATTTGAAATATTTCATTGTAAATGTATTAACAGCGGCTAGGATTGTATTTGCTAAAAATTGGAAGAGGGAGAAAATACCATCACAGGAAGAAATTATTAAGAAAATATGGGAATGTGCTGAAATGAGTAGTTTGACATTTGAAATTAGAGAACAAGAAGATAAACAATTCGATGAAGTTTGTGACCATTTTTTATCAATGGCTAGATAATAAAATAGAATAATAGAATATTTAGAACTTTAGGAAATAATGAATACATATTTCTTTTTCTTTTCTTTGATACTATCTTTATAAAATTTTATTAAGATAGATTTGGTATGACTTTATGATTTGGTTTAAAATAAATTAAGTAAACTATAGTTATCTCATTAAAGTATGAATCAATAAAATTATAGTCAAATGATTGTTTAATAATGATATCAGGCTATATAATTGTTGATTGACAATATGAGCTATTATGTAATATAACTACAATGGAGAAAAAGTGATAAACCAACCGATACACTGTCTGTAAACTCATGAAGGAAAGGATGATGTGTTTATGTTTTATGTGTTTTTGTTTGTTGTTAAAATTAATAAAACTGTTTATATATAAAAAAGAATGCAGCAGGTGCTGAATAATTGGGACTGGATAAGCGCTGATTTGTAAATATTTGTTTAACAAGCACTTGTAATCAGCACAAATTCTTAAACTGCCATCTTTCTTCAAGGGTGTCACTATTGGGGTTTCCCTTTTTGTGAAGGCCACAGGCTCTAATATGCCCTGCTTAATTAATTTGTCTAGTTCCTTGTCCAGCTTAGGATGGATTGCAAAAGGTACTCTTCGAGGATTTAAACAAATTGGAACTGCTAGAGGGTCCAAGTTGAAAGAAATTGGGGTTCCCAAATAACAGCCTAGGCCTTCGCTGAACACATCAGCATAGTCATTGAACAAGGCGTCCACCTCTGAATTTGCAATAGAGTGGATTCTGCCTATATGAAGGCCAAGGGCAGGGAATCAGTCTAACCCCAACAGGCTTGGGAGGGCACCATCCACTACCACTAAAGGCAAGTGACTGTTAAAATTTTGAAATTGAATAAAAAAGTTACCTTTTTCAGATGACTGGGATGGTTCATCCTTTATAGTCACGTAGGGTTAAGTTGCAGCCTTGAAAACTCTTTGCCATCCTGGGGAGCAGTCATTTCAATGTGCTCCACAAGATGATGGACAGTGCTGAGCCGGTGTCTACCTGCATCCTGCAATGTTTCCCTTCTAAAGAAATAATAACACTGATTTTTTTAGAGCCTTTGATTGTCAGCTTGGCATGGTAGCAGGTGAAACAGTCTTCAATTTGTTTTTGAAAATGCTGAGTTGTCTGAGGTTTCTGTGGTTGGGCAAAAGTCTTTCCTGCCTGACAGATGTTGGTTAAATAACCCTTTCTCTCACATTTTAGACAAATGGCATTCCTGAACTTGCAGGATGGCCTAAGGTGATTTCCTCCACAGCTTAGACAGATGGGTTGAGATCATGGAGGTTTACTGGGAACTGACCTGTTTTCCCTCTGACTGGTTTTGGACTGCCTGAGGTGATTTACATAACTAGTTTCTTCAGAGCCTTCCTCTGTGGAGGCTTCATCGTAATGAATGGCTGAGCTGTTCTGACTGACTGGATTTCCCTGAATTTCTGCTGTTGAAAATGCTGACAGCTCTGCAGCTTGAGATTCCTCTATTGCTAATTTTAGGGTCAAATCCCCTTTAGCCAATAGATGCCTTTGTAGCCTTAAGTCCCGGACTCCACAAACTACTTGATCTAATAACATGTCCTCCAGATAGTCTCTAAACCCACAGTTCTGCCTTGGTAGTCACGTAGGATTAAGTTGCAACCTTGAAGACTCTTCTTTGCCATCCTGGGGAGCAGTCATTTCAATGTGCTCCACAAGATGATGGGCAGTGCTGAGCCGGTGTCTACCTCCATCCTGCAATATTTCCCTTCTAAAGAAATAATAACACTGATTTTTTTTAGAGCTTTTGATTATCAGCTTGGAATCGTTGCAGGTGAAACAGTCTTCAATTTGTTTTTGAAAATGCTGAGTTGTTTGAGGTTTCTTTTTTTTCCAAAAAATTTATTAATTTTTAAAAAACAAACATACAGGCCAAACAGAAAACATAAAAACATAAAACATCTTTTTTGAAAGCAGCTTGGTCCCGGGTTACATCTCTTCGTACAGACATAAATTCAAATTCATGCTCACTTTTATACACCATTCCATATCTTATTACTATTCTAGATTTTCTATATAGTTTCTCCCCTCTTTTCACTCTCTTAATTCTATTTTATTTATTTCATCTCAATTTAAATCATTATACTTATATCCTTTGCCTATCCTGTTTCAACTGTCTATTATCTTTTCTCATTAACACAAAATTTCTCCTGTAATCACTGATTGGAGTATGACGCCTTTATATCTTTCCCCTAAGTTTAACACTTAATATAATACATAACTTTCATTCGGATTCTGTTTAGTACATTCTAAAGCTACACACTATATTTTTTTAAAAATAAAAAATTATAAATATATAATATAATTAAAACAACAATCCATACCAGTTAAACTCTATCATTA
>NC_141991.1:16324176-16369234 GCF_049901715.1 Pseudonaja textilis
AGAGAGCAGTCAGCCAACAATACGAGTGATCAAAAAGAGCAAACGCTGATCCGCAGCCAGAGAAAGCAGTCTGATTCAAAGTTAGAAGCGCCTGTAGCCGCTTGTTAGCCCCGCTGCAGGAAAGTGAAGCGCTGCGAGCCGCAGCCGCTCTGAGTTGGGCGAAATTCAAACGGGTGTCATTTGAATTTCGAGCCAGTAGGAGACACAGCACAGCGCTGTAGGAAGTCACTAACGCCCACTTTTTGGCGCGAATCAAGACACCTCCAACGGCTAGCAGCCAACGTGGTAACCCAGAGAGAGAAAGAGAGGGTAGCAAAAACCTCTCCAGAGCTGATATCACTAGTAACTCACGAGCGCCCGTAGTCCCAGAGAGATTTTTTCCGCAGGTAGCCCAGCCGTTCCAGCACCATGAGTTCCAACCCAGTATTCCCGGCGTTTAAACCAGACGAAGAGAAGTGGGAGTCGTATAAGAACCGCTTCAATCATTACATCGATGCGGTCGGCTTGGCGGATGCGGGAGAGCATCAGAAAAATCCTATTTCCTAATCTACTGCGGAGCCACCGTTTACGATACCGCCGCAGCACTCGTGAGCGCCGAGAGAATTGAAAACGTTCCGTGGTCCGAGTTGCTTGAGATCCTCACTAACCACTACGCTCCCGGCCTTCACAAATCGCCAGGAGGTTCACGCCCGTATGAGGAAGCAATCAAGTAAGGAGACCATCAATCAATATATGGCCGCCCTCAGAACAGCAGCCCTGCACTGCGGGTTTGGAACATACTTGGAGGACATGCTCCTCGATCAATTAGTTTGTGGGGTCAAGGATCTCAACCTACAGAGGCGCCTGCTAGCAAAAAGACCTCAACCTCGCGCAAGCGGTCGAGGAGGCCCTAGCAGCCGAGCTAGCAGCGAACTCAGCCACCGAAATTCAGGGCCCAAGTGCCAAGCTAGCATCGTTCCCAGTCCATTCCGAAGAGGTGGAAGCGGAGGAAACCCACAACGATGAAAACGACGTCCACCGCCTCGGCCAACGACAGACGGTCGCAGGTAGGGGCCAAACAAAAATACACTGGTCCACCCAAGCACATCACATTGTGCCTAGCCTGTGGGGGATCGCATCAAAGGGCCACCTGCAAGTTTAAAGGAGCCACTTGCAACAACTGCCATAAGAGGGGGCACATCGCGAGAGTCTGCCAAGCTCCCCCAAAGCGCTGCACACAGACCCCCGTCCTCGCACGGGACCACAGAGGCAAGTATTAAACTGTCAGCACGCACCGCCTTGCCAGGCGTATTTGCCACGCTGTTAGTAAAATTTCTCTCTCCGTTTCCCTAGAAGGTAAACCGTGCCACATGGAGGTTGACACAGGGTCAGCGCTCTCAATAATCTCGTGGAACACCCTCAAGAGACTCCACCCCAGCCTATCTACTACCCGGCTTCAGAGATGCCAGTTCGGTCTGAAGGACTACCAGGGGAAGGCCATTCCCGTGATCGGCAGAGGCAAGTTCTTTGTCAGTTTTAGAGCTTTTAAAGGCCACCTACCTCTAGTGGTAGTTAACGGCAATCTACCCACCTTATTGGGGCTCGATTGGTTTCCCCACCTCGGCCTAGGGTTAACAGGAGTCCATGCTGTCTCAACCTCAGACACTGACTCCTTATTCGCTGACTACGCAGATGTGTTCAGCGAGGAGCTGGGGTGTTATAATGGAACCCCATCTCGCTCACCGTTGACCCCAGGCAGTCCCAATCAGATTAAAACCACGTAGAGTTCCATTTGCTATTCGACCAAAACTAGACGCTGAATTGGATAAACTACTAAAACAAGGGGTCATTGAGCCAACAGATTTCGCCAAGTGGGAGACGCCCATCGTCACACCCCTTAAAAAGATGGTAGCCTGAGAATTTGCTCGGACTACAAGACAACAATCAATAAATATTTACAAGTTAGCGCCTACCCTGTGCCCGTCATTCAGCACTTATTGCACACATTCGAGCCGGGCAGTATTTTTGCTAAATTGGACATGTCTCAAGCATATCAGCAGTTCCCTGTTGATAACCAAACAGCGGAACTTCAGACCATCGTCACTCACAGGGGTGCCTTCCGATGCAAGCGTCTCCAATTTGGCGTAAGTGTTGCCCGGGTATTTTTCAATCCCTCATGGAGCGGATTTTACAGGGCCTCCTGGTGTAGTACCCTACTGACGACATCTTGGTCTCGGCCAGGGACAGACCCCAACTCTTCCAGAGAGTGCGAGCAGTGTTAGAGAGGTTCAGACAGCATGGCCTCAAGTTAAAAAAAAGAAAAATGCGCCATTGCCACTAGACAGGTGGACTTTCTGGGTTATAAAATTGACGCCTCTGGCATTCACCCCTGGAGTCCAAGGTTAGAGCAATCCACGAAGCTCCACACCAACCTCCTAAACGGAGCTACAAGCTTTCTTAGGGCTGCTGAACTTTTATGCATCCTTCTTGCCCCATAAAGCCTCAGTAGCCGAACCCTACACAGATTACTAGACAAAAAGTCACCGTGGCACTGGGGGCACAAAGAAGACCAGGCGTTTAACGCCGTCAAATCACTACTTACGCCAGAGGCAGTGCTCATCCAATTCGACCCCAACCTTCCTTTAGTACTGGCAGCAGACGCATCCCCTTTTGGAATTGGGGCGGTCCTTAGTCACAGACTCCCCAATGGCGCCGAGGCCCCCATCGCCTTTTTCTCCAGGACGCTCTCGGCCACGGAGCGAAATTACAGCCAAATAGACAAGGAAGCCCTAGCAGTTGTTGCAGCCGTGAAAAAGTTTCACGAATTCCTTTTTGGCCACTTCTTCGAACTGGTCACCGACCATAAGCCCCTCCTGGGCCTACTGGCCGCGACAAACAGACACCTCAAGTCCTTTCCCCTAGAATGACAAGGTGGACACTTTTCCTAGCGGCCTACTCATACAAACTTATTCACCGCCGGGCAAAACTCTATCCCACGCCGACGCTCTCAGTCGCTGCCCTTACCCGCTCCGGCTGAAGACCCAGCTCCTGTCAACGCCATTTTCGAAATCACCCAGTTGGACCTGCCCATCACCGCCCTTGACATCGCCGCTAAAACCAAGGCAGACCAAACGCTCGCCCAGGTGCTCGACTGGGTGAGGAGGGGGTGGCCGGGAGGCAACGTTGATAACAAATTCGCACCCTTTAAGACTCGCATGCAGGAGCTGTCCAGTTTGCAGGGTTGTCTACTGTGGGGCACTCGAGTGGTCATTCCGACCTCGCTGCGTACTCCGAGTCCTGGAAGCGTTGCACGAGGACACCCGGCATTGTGAGAATGAAGGCATTAGCACGCAGCTACGTGTGGTGGCCGGGTCTAGACGAGGACATTGTCAATTGGGTAAGTTCCTGCAGCATTTGCCAGGAATCCCGTCCTGCTCCCCCATCGCCACCCCTACCAGATGGAGAGCGCCAACGCCCTTGGTCTAGAATCCATATCGATCTGGCAGGCCCCATGCATGGAAAGATGTTCCTAGTGGTCGTGGACGCTTATTCCAAATGGATAGACGTGGCACAGCTATCCACGACCACCACACTAGCAATCACCAATGTGTTACTGCGCCGCCTGTTCGTTACACATGGACTACCCGACTCCATTGTCTCCGATAATGGCCCACAGTTCGCATCAGTAGAATTCAGCCATTTTGCTGCCAACCTGGGCATTCGCCACATTTTCACAGCCCCATTTCACCCTGCCAGTAATGGGTTGGCTGAAAGGGCCGTTAGGACCACCAAAGAGGCCCTCGCTAGGTTTGGCAGGGATGACTGGCACCACAAACTCGCACGGTTCCTGATGAGCCAGCACTCAACCCCTGTGCAGTCACCAATAAGTCCCCAGCGGAACTTCTGATGGGCCGGCGCCTGAGGACTGTATTGGACAGATTGCACCCACAATACTGCCCTGACTCTCCTCGCTTCTACTTGGGGGTTAGACATTTTTGTTACAGGAGCCGATATTCGCAAGGAATTTCGCTGGGGACCCACTTTGGATTCCAGGCGAGGTCATCGCCATCACCGGGCCGAGATCGTATAGAGTCAGGCTGGAGGATGGTCGCGTCTGGAGGAGACATATAGACCAGCTTAGAAGGCGCCTCAGCACCCTTGCCAACAAGAATCCAGAGTCTCCATTCGAAGGGAACCGCCTCATCCGCCGCCCAGCCACATCGTACCCAGCGACCAGTCTGCACCAGCGGTCATTCCGGTCAGCCCAAACTCGGACAACAGCGCCCAGAGAGTTGACCAGCCTGATCCAACCCACGAGAGCTCGACCCCAGTAACCAACCCGGTGGTTCCCGAGGATGCCCAGTCCAGAGAGAGTGTTGGCGACACTATGCGGCTCGACCATCACAGACTGGTACCGAACAGACAGACAATGTTCCTGAGTTGCGCCGCCCGGGCGCCAACACAAACCCCCGTCTACCTCAAGGACTATGCATGTTCGCATCTGGGGGAAGGGGTGTTATGTCCTGAGGACTCAAGGAGTTCTCACTCAGGTCCACTCACTTTACGTGGGCGTTATTCCCCCATTCCCATTGGTTGGCTCTCCCCAGCAGCCAGCTATAAAAGCAGGCTGCGGGGTCCAACCGGTTGCTGATTGCTGCGAGCCAGTTCCAGGCTTGGCAAGCACGGTCAGCCCTTTATTGTAAAATAAAGTATTGTTGCACTCATGCTCTGGTTCAGCCTCTCATTGCTCAAACTTAACAAAAGGAACAATCTGTAATCTGCAACTCTTGCACTGCAAAAACATATGGACTACACAACTCAATCAGGGCAAAGCAATAGACGCAATCTACATAGACTTCTGTAAAGCCTTTGATTCAGTGGTACACCACAAACTACTCCTAAAACTAAAATCTTATAGTATCTCTGGACACCTGCATAACTGGATAGATGCATTCCTGTCAAACAGACAACAAATGGTCAAAATTGGGAGCATCCTATCAAATTCTGTACCTGTCAACAGTGGTGCCTCCGAAGGCAGTTTTCTTCATACTCTACATAAATGACCTCTGTGATCATATTAAGAGCAACTGCATTCTCTTCGCTGATGATGTAAAGCTATTCAATACCACAGACAATACTGCTACCCTTCAAAAAGACCTCGACTATGTATCAGAATGGTCAAACAAATGGCAACTTCAAATCTCAAGAAATAAATGCTCTGTCTTACATATTGGCAAAAAAAATCAGAAAATAAAATACAGGTTGAATAGTCAAGACCTTGTTGATGATCCAAACTCTGTCAAGGATTTTGGAGTATTCATCTCTAATGATTTAAGTGCTAGAGCCCACTGTAACTACATAGCCAAAAAGGCATTAAGAGTTGTTAACCTAATATTATGTAGGTTTTTCTCTGGTAATATTACACTACTAATTAGAGAATACAAAACATTTGCTAGACTAATACTCGAATACAACTCATCAGTCTGGAACCCACATTATGTACCTGATATTAACACAGTTGAGAAAGTCCAGAAATATTTCACAAGAAGAGTTCTCCACTCCTCTACTCGTTGCAGAATACCTTATGCCACCAGACTTGAAATTCTAGACCTAGAAAACCTAGAACTATGCCACGTTCTGTCTGAGCGAAGTATAGTATATAAAATCATACATTGCATTGTGCTACCTGTCAATGAATACTTCAGCTTCAACCATAACTGTAGTGGAGCGGTGGAATAACAGAGGCAAAGGTAGAGCAAACTTCAGCTTTATCTTTATTGAAACAATAAATGGTTGCTGCGACTGCTGCGCTAGCAAGGGCAGCCAGCTGGCTGGCAACCGCTGATGCCATTTGACAACTCTCTTTTATAGTCAGTTGTCAAATGGCATCAGCCAATAGGAACGGTCCATATTTCTGCTGGAAGCACGGGCCGGAGTGAAGACTTCAGCTCAATCTTTTTGGAATTCAATACTCCTTTCTTCCTGAATGGAGCATGCATAATCTTTCAGGAAACTCGCGCGCTTGTGCAGGTGACTAGATCTTTTCAGCTCTGACAGAGCTGCTATTGGATGGGACTCCTCCCCTTGGCAAGCAGCTTCTGTTGATAAAGAAGCGGGCACCTCAGCTTCAGGCGACCCCGGGTGCAGGACCGATGAATATTCAGGTAGGCTTGCATCGCTGTCATTTTCATGGTGAGCTTCCTTGGGTGCTCTTGGTCTTGCTGCAGCAAGAACGTCCATAGGGCCCACTGTAGACGTACCCAAACGCCCCCTTAGTTGGTTGACATGGCGGCGCCAAATGCGACCATCTTGCAATTGGACCCTGTAAGACTTAGGACCGGTTACTGCCACAATCCACCCAGGCATCCACAAAGGGTGACCCGCATAGTTCCTAGCATAGACCTGGTCATTCTCAGCAAACTTCCTAGTCTGGCTATTTGATCCCAGGGGTGTGACTGGGGTGTAATTTGGATGGAGTCTGTGTAGAGTAGTCCTCAGATGGTGACCCATGAGGAGTTCAGCTGGAGACCTATTTGTGGTGGCACAGGGAGTCGTATGCTGGGTTAGGAGGTACTTAGCAAGTCTGGAGTGCCAATCTATGGGCCCAAGCATCTTCAGGACATCCTTAGCAGATCTGACTGCCCTTTCAGCCAGACCATTACTGGCAGGGTGAAAAGGAGCTGTTAGGGCATGTCTGTTAGGGCGTGTCCTTGGTTAGCTAGGAAAACCTCAAATTCACAGGAAGTAAACTGGGGGCCGTTATCAGACACAATGGTGTCAGTGAGGCCATGGGTGGTGAATATTCTCATCAGGGCCTTAATGACAGCTTCTGAAGTTGTGGAGGTCATTAAAGTCAGCTCTACCCATTTAGAAAAAGAATCAACCATCACTAAGAATGTGCGCCCATGAAAAGGGGCAGCCAGATCAAAATGCACCCTGGACCAGGGGCCCCCTGAATCTTCCCACATTCTTGGAGAGGATGCTGGCAGAGAAGGTCTGGTGGCCTGGCATAGCTGACAAGCATTCACCCAGCTAGTAATCTGAGCATCCATGCCCAGCCACCATACATAACTGCGAGCTAGAGCCTTCATCCTGACAATGCCAGGGTGACCCTCATGCAAGATTTCTAAACCTGAGGTCTGCAACTGGGAAGGTCTGCACTACCCTGGTCCCCAAATAAAGCAGCCTTGCAAAGAAGACAATTCTTGCTGGTGAATTTTGAAGGGCACGAATTTGGACAAATAAGGGGCTGTCCCCCTTCCCACTCAGTCAAGGTCTTGGGAAATTACCTTGTCCTTGGCAGAGTGGGAAGCAATATCAGAGGTGGTGATGGGAAGCTTGAGGTCAGTGATTAGGAACACAGCATTGGTTGGTGCAGGATCCTCAACTGGAACAGGCAGGGGGCAGTGACTAAGGGCATCAACATGGCTGAGGCTTTTGCCTGCTCGATGAACCAGTGTATAGGAATATGCAGCCAGAAATAATGTCCACCTGGTCATTCTTGGAGACAAAATCTGAGGTGTTTGTCTGTTGCCTGACAATAACTAACTCGAAATGGTATTGAAATGGAACTTCTTGACTGAAGCAACTGAATGCTAAGCCTCTTTGTCAAGTTGACTGTAGTTGAGTTTAGCTGGAGATAACGTTCTGGAGAAAAAGGCAATGGGTGCCTCAGAACCATTAGGCAGTCTGTGACTTAAAATGGCTCCTATGCCAAAAGGTGATGCGTCTGCAACTAGAGACTAAAGGCAAATTTTTGTTGAATTGATTAGAACACCATCAGATGTAAGTAATGATTTGACTGCTTTGAAAGCATAGGCTTCCTTAGGTCCCCAATGCCACAGGGATTGTTTGTCCAGGAGTCTATGCAGAGGTTCTGCAATGGAAGCCTTATGTGGCAAAAATGAAGCATAGAAGTTAAGGAGCCCCCCAAAATCCTGAAGTTCAGTTTTGTTAGTTGGTGTGGGTGCCTTGTGAATAGCCCTTACTTTGGATTCAATTGGGTGAATGCCAGAGGCATCAATTCCGTACCCCAAAAATTCAACCTGTGGGTGGCAATACTACATTTCCCTTTTTTAAATTTGAGACCTGACTTTCTGAAACACTTGAGGACACCTTTGACTCTTTGCAGTAACTGTGGCTTTTCAGGGGCAGATATTAAAATGTCATCGAAATAAGGTATTGCACGATTATTATCGTGATTTAGCAATTGTTGACTGGACTGGTTTTTTCTCTTATATTTACCTATTCTTTCTCTCCTTTTTGACTGTTTATATTTTTTAGAATAGAGGCTCCATTTAGTAATGTGTATGTGTGTATATATATATATATATATATATATATATATATATATATATATATATATATATATATATATATATATTCTTTTTCTATTATGCTTTTTCTGGGAAAGAAGGGGGAGTGGGTTAAAGAAACTTTGTAACACTGCCAACTAGAGGCTTGAAAAATACTTTATTTGAAGCTGGAGAACTGTGACAAACTCTTTCTCAAGGACACTGGAATTTGATAAGGTAGAGGGAAGAACACTGGAGAATGGTTTTACATGTGTTCTTTGCAACTTCTATCAACAATTGAAAATTTGAAGCTTGGCTTTGAAATTTGTGGAGAAGCCATAATAAGAGCCTTGGATAATTAAATAAAATGCAGTGTGCTCTTTTTCTATTTTTTCTTAGCTATCTTATCCCTCCTCTTCAATCCCATAGTATTTTTTTTAAACAGTTTTATTGGTTTTTTTAACAAACAAACAAAAACAGACAAAACATAAAAGCATCAGCTCTCTTCTATACTTATATACAAACAGTGTGTCAGTTGGTTCATCAGTTTTGTACATCCATTTCATAGTCTCAATTACAATTATGTTACATAATAGCTCTTATTTTCAATCCTAACTTATATATCTTCATATCATTATTAAAAAAAATCATTTGACTATACTTTTATTCATTCATACTTTATGAGATAACTATAATTTAAATAATTTATTCTATAACAAATCATATAATCATGCCAATTCTATCCTAAAAAAAAAACACTTTATAGATGTAGTATCTAATAGCAAAAGAAAAAGAAAAAACAAGAATATTCCTTATTATCTAAAATTCTAGGTATTCTATTGTCATATTTCATCATCTAACCATTGATAGAAAAGGTCCCAAATTTTATAAAATTGTTTATCTTCTTGCTCTCTAATTTCAAATGTCAATCTACTCATCTCAGCACATTCCAATATTTTCTTAATAATTTCTTCCTGCAATGGAATTTTCTCATTTTTCCAGTTTTTAGCAAATACAATTCTAGCCGCAGTTAATACATTTACAATCAAATATTTCAAATCTTTACTGTATACATCTGGTAGAATTCCCAATTAAAAAGAACTCCGGTTTCAAATCTATATGTTTCTTTATCATTTTTTCCAGCCACATGTGGATTTTAGTCCAATATTTTCTAGCATCCTCACAAGTCTACCACATATGGTAGTATGAGCCAGGTATCTGATGACATTTCCAACATTTTTCAGATTTATTCTTAAACATTCTTGCTATCCTTGTTGGGGGAAAATGCCACCTGTAAAACATCTTATACAAGTTTTCTTTATAAGCTGTAGACATTGTCATTTTATAATTTTTTGCAACCATAATTTCTGCCATTTCTCTAAGTCAATCCCATATCCAAAATTCCTCCCCCAAGCAATCATAGTTTCTTTAACTTGTTCTTCCTCTAGCTTAATTTCCAATAAATAACCATATAATTTTTTAATCACCTTTTCATCAGTACCCATCAAAATCTTATCTAAATCAGTCCGTTTATCATAAAATCCCTCTGTTTTGGAATCCCCATCATACCTTGAGTGTATTTGCACATATGAAAAACAATTCATCTTTATACCTTGTTCCTCTAGTTTTGTATCGATTTAAGTTCACCCTTTTCATCTAATAATTCCCCATATCTAACTGTTTGTTCCTTCTTGTAAATTATAGGATAAGAAAATGCTTCTATCGTCGATAACCAAACTGGAATTTTCAAATAACATTGTTTTTTTTTATCTTCTCCCAATTTAACCACAAAGACTCCCGTATATAATGTCTTCGAAAATAGCCCTGTGTCTTAGTTCCCTTATAGGAACTAAGAAAAGCATGCCAACCCAACAACAGATCATGACCTTCTAGTGTCAACAATCTAGTCTTCCTTAATGTTATCCATTCCTTAACTCACATCAAATTTGCAGCTTGGTAGTACAGCTCCCAATTAGGCAGACCAAAACCTCCTCTAATTCTAGCATCTTGCAAGAGTTTTAGCTTTATCCTCGCTTTCTTACCTTGCCATATATACTTCAACACAATTTTATTTAAATCCTCAAAATAGTCTTTCCCGAGCCTAACTGGTATTGTTTGAAACAAAAATAAAATTCTGGGTAAAGTATTCATCTTAATTATTGAAATCCACCCTATTAATGACAGTTGTAAATTTTCCCATTTCTTCAAATCTAAGGCTATCTGTTGGTTAAGTTTAATATAATTGTTCTCTTTTAATGTACTACATCTTGATGTCAAATGTATCCCCAAATACTTAACCTTATTCGTAACTTGAATTTTCAACAAATCTGTCAATTCTTCTCTTTATATTATTGTCCGTTATTTCCACCATTAATATTCTCCCATCTTCATCAGCGTAAATCAATTTTGCTGGGGTGGCCTCTTTGATATATAAAACCACTCCTCTTTTCTTACATTGGGTCAAAGAAGTAAACAATTTCCCTAATTTTGGTTGTACTAACAATTGTTCGTGTTGCTTTTTAATGTGTACTTCTTGTAAACAAATTATATCAAATTTTAATTTCCCTAATTTATGAAAAATCTTCCTTCTCTTAGCAGCTGAATTCAGTCCATTTATATTCATTGTAATCAGTTTTTTCTCTTCCATGGTTATATTTTATATTTAGGTTTAGCTGCTCTCGTAGATCTTGGTTCCCGCGGATCTTTAATGTCCACCTGTCCACCTACTGCACCTTCTTCTTTTTCAGTCTCCATTTGTTTCTCTTGGAATTCAATTAATGAAATCTCTTTTTCTCTCCTTCCAAAAAATTCTGCGTAAAAAAGTTCTGCTTTCTCAATTGAATCAATTCTGTGTCTCTGTTCTTGCCATGTAAACATCAATCCTTCTGGGATCAACCATCTGTAATTCACCTCCTTTTTCAATAGCATTTTGGTCAGAAATCGATATTCTGTTCTCATCTCTCTCACTCTTCTGGGTATTTGTTTTAAGACCAAGATTTCTTTGCCTTTATATTTCAACGTCTTCTCTCTTGCCGCTTGTAAAATTTGTATCTTGATAGATTTTTTAGTAAATCTAATATGGACTTCTCTGGGTAAATTATTTCTCATCGCATATCTTGTAAAAACTCGGTATATCTCATCTACTCCATCCATTATCTTTTCCTCTGTTATTTCCAAAGCGTCCGCCAAAATTTCTATCATTATCGCAGCCAAATCTTGCCCTTTTTCTTCCTCTATGTTTTGAAATCTAAGATAAAATTCTGACCCCTCCGTCTCCCACTTCAGCATCCCACTTTTTTCTTGTTCAACCACTGTTAGTCTGCTATCAATATTTCCAATCTTCTCCTCTCTTCGTTTATTCTCTTCTTCAACTTTTTGGAGTCTCTCATCATACTTCGCCATCATCTGTTGGATATTTTCCACTTTTTCCTCAGTCCTCCCTGTTCTTTGTTCAATGATGCCTGTTTTTATCTTAAGATCTTGAATTCCTTGCATAATCATCTGTAAGGTTACTTTTTCTTGTTCTTTGTCTTGCTTTAACATTACCTGAATTGAACGTTGTCCAGATGGTGGGGAGGCAGAAGTAGACACAGAGGCACCCGAAGGTATAAGTTTCCTATGCATTTTAGATGATTCAAAATCTTCAAGTTCTTTCAAATTTTAATCCAATTAAGAAAATAGCCAATTATAATCCAAAATGGAAAAGTCCAATAATAAAAAGCCCAATAATAAAGGAGAAAGAAGAGAAAAGAGAGAAAAAAATTCTTCAGGTTCTTTCTGACCCAAGTCCAATTAAAAAATAATCCACAATAAAAAAATAAAAATAAAAAAGACCCAATAATAATAATAATAATAATAAACAAGACCAAAGCCAAAAAGGAAAAAAAAAACAAGGATAAATTTCTTCAGGTTCTTCACATCTTAATCCAGCCAAAAAATCTCAGTTGAAAAAAAAAGGAGACCAAAATAATCCAAAAGCATAGATAAAAAAAAGCAAAAATCCCAATGAAGAAAGAAAAAAAAATCAAAATAAAATAGAAATGAAAAATTCTAAGGCTTCCCCTTGAAAATAAGTAAAAAATAAAAATAAAGACCTTACTGGAATAAAAATATACAATAATGCTAGTTGGGGGGGTAGCGAAACTAAAAAAAGGATTAGAAAGAGAAAATAGAAACAACACACTGCACTCTGCTTAGTTGTCCAAGGCTCTTATTATGACTCTCTTCCCTTTCCCACAAGCTTCAAAGCCAAGCCATAAATATTTAATTGTTGACAGAAATCCAGAAGAGCACCTGTAATAATATTCTACTGCGCTCTTCCCTCTATCTTATCAAGAAATGTCCTTGAGAAGGAGTCTTTCACATCTCTCTCCACTTCAAGTAGAATATTTTCAAGCCTCTAGTTGGCAGTGTTACAAAGTTTCTTAGTTCTCACTTTCCCCCCTCCTCTCAAAACAACATAATTAAAGTAAAAAACAAATGCAAGAAGTATATACATATATGTACAAAGAAAAAAAAAATAACCAAAGGGAGCCTCTAGCCTAAGGAAAAAAAATAAGAAATTCAAAGGGAGAATAGAATATATATATATATATATATATATATATATATATATATATATATATATATATATATATATATATATATATATATATATAAAAAAACAGTCCGGTTATCCAGTAAATAACAATGAAGTCCGATAGCAAAAAATAAAATAATAAAAAAAGGCTCGCTTTGATGTCTCCCTTAAAAAAACGCCGCTTGATCAATTTTGTCAAAAATCACACAGATTTCTTCTAGCAATCAAAGTGTCCTTTCAAACCTCAAAAAATTGAAAAAAAAAAGTTTCTCACCCAGCCGACACACTTTCTCTTTCAGCCTCTTCTTTTCTGGAGCTGCCCCGACTTCAGCAGCTTGGGGGCTGCCTCTCCACTGCCAGCACAAGGGACTTCTCCCAGGTCATCCAGGGACTTTGTGGTGTCCCTGGAGTCTACAGGGTATACCCTTCACAATAGCCGTCCCTACGGGACAGTTTAGGACCGTTTGGGCCGGCCAGAAGCGAAGATATCAGCTGCAATCGAAGAGCTCAATTGCAAGCCGTATCGTCACGGCGCCAGCTCCTCCCCTCTCCTTCAATCCCATAGTATTTTGTAATAATTGTATATTTATTTTTTATTTATTTTTTATTTTTTCTTTGTAAAGGGAAAGCCTCAGAATTTCTTTTTCTTATTGGGACTTTTGCCTTTTTCATTTTCATTTTTGATCCATTTTTATGGCTATTTTTTATTTTTGAGATTTTCCAAATGGATTAAGGTGTGAAGAACCTGAAGAATTCTTTTTTTCTTCTTACTATTTTTTAATACTATTGGGCCTTTTTCTCTTTATTTTTAATTTTTATTTTGAATCATAATTGACTATCCCACGATAGGATTAAGGTCTAGAAGAACCTGAAGAACCTCTTCTTTTTAATTTTGGGCTTTTTTCTTTATTGACTTTTTCTTATTTTTCTTCTTTTTCTTTTTTCCTAATTGGATTATAATTGACCACTCTACTCCTTGGATTAAAAGAGCTTGAAGACCCTGAGTTACCTAAATGAGTAAGAAATCCATATCTTCTGGCATTTCAACTTCTGCTCCTGCTTCATCAACAGCTGGAGGACAATGTTTAACCCAGATAATGTCGAAGCAAGATAAAGGACAAGTGGATTTAAAGATGATTATGCAAGGAATTCAAGAACTTAAAACGAAATCGGATATCATTGAAAAGAAAATAGAAAGCATTGAACAAAGAGCTGAGAATATTGAACAAAGAACGGAGAGTATTGAACAAAGAATTGGGAAGACCGATGAAAAAATTGAAAATATTCAACAAATGATGGTGAAATATGATGAGAGACTCCAAAAAATTGAAGAGAAAGACAAGCAAAGAGACAAGACAATTGGAAATATTAATAGCAGATTAACAATGGTTGAACAAGACAAAAGTGGGATGTTGAAGTGGAAGATGGACAGGTCAGAATTCTATCTCAGATTTCAAAATATAGAGGAAGAAAAAGGAAAAAAATTGGCTGCAATAATGATAGAAATTCTGGCTGGAGCTCTGGGAATAACAGAGGAAAAAGATGATGGATGGAATAGATGAGATATACCGAGTCTTCACAAGATATGTGATGAGGAACAATCTACCAAGAGAGGTTCATGTCAGATTTACAAAAAAACCTATTAAAACACAAATATTACAAGTGGCAAGAGAGAAGATGTTGAAATATAAAGACAATGAGATTGTGGTCTTAAAACAAGTACCCAGAAAAGTGAGAGGGATGAGAAGAGAATATCGATTTTTGACTAAAATGTTATTGAAAAAAGAGGTGAATTATAGATGGCTGATTCCAGAAGGATGAATGTTCATATGGCAAGAACAGAGACACAGAATTGACTCAATGGAGAAAGCAGAAATATTCTATAATGAATTTTTCAAAAAACGAGAAACAGACAGAAAAAGAGATTATCTCAACTGAACTTCAAGAGGACCAAATGGGGATGGGAAAAGAAGAAGGCGCAGTAGGTGGACAAGTGGAGACCAAAGAACAACGTGAAGTAAGATTTACGAGAGCTGTTAGACCTAAATACAAAACATAATATGGAGGAAAAAAAACTGATTTCTATGAATATAAATGGACTGAACTCAGCTACCAAAAGAAGAAAAACCTTTCACAAATTAGAGAAGTTAAAATTTGGTATAATTTGCTTACAAGAAGTACATATTAAAAGACAACATGAACAATTACTGGCACAACCAAAATTAGGGAAAATATTTACCTCTCTGACCCACTGTAAGAAAAGAGGAATGCTTTTTTTTTTTTGAAGCAAATTTTATTAATTTTAACAAGAAACAAACAAAACAAAACATCATTAAACATTAAAAACATAAAACCGCTTTCCATCATAAATCTTTACAAAGCAGGTAACACATTATTTTATATCGCATTTTTCTGGTTTATCCCATTTCCATGTAGGCACATAAATTCCCTTTACCAAATTTTACATTATTTCTCTTTACTCTTATTCAATAACATTTATTTTCTGGTTTATCTGCTATTCAATCATCACACTTATATTTTCCTCTGACTTATTTTTGTTTTGTTTTTTTTAAAAAAAACAAATTTTGTTAGCTTTACAAAACATACAAACAGTCAAGGCATATTAACATAAAGAGTCTTTCTGGAAGAACCAGTAAAACGTGCCAAATGTACTATGTACATTTACATTATCTGCTCATCTTCATATCTCATCCCAATTTCTCCTTTTCATTCTATTGTCCAGATTATATTTCTTACTAATCAAAGTTTTTGCCTTTTAAAAAAACAATACACAAAACACACATAACATAGAACATAAAAAAACTCATTTCTGAAAGCTGCTTAATCCCGGGTTCGCACAGACACAAATTCAAAAATCATATTTACTTTATATGTCAATCCATATCTTATTACCATTTTCAATTTTCTATATAGCTTCTTCCCTCTTTTATCTTTCTTAATTATATTTTGTTTATCTTATCTCAATACAATTCATAGTACTTATCATTTTTTGTCTGTTCTTTTCCAGTTATCCAGTCATCTTTTCTCTTTAAATATACCTCTCCTGTACACTAATTGGAGTAACACCTTTAACTCTTTTCCCTAACTTAACAATACTTAATATAACACTTAAATTATATTGAGATTCTGGTTAGTACATTCTAAAATTACACAAAAAACTTTATAAGAAAAGCAAATACACTACAATTACAAAATGTAAGCCTATAACCCACCAAAAATACCATAAAAGAGCTAATCATACATACTAATACACATTTTACTCTAAATACACATAGAAAAACACACTTTTATGTACCTTCCAGAATCCCTTTTTCAATTAAATTTACCCATTGTCTCTAAATAGATTCTGTTTCTTAAAGTCTTGCTTCCCACCATTAAGGTTTTTCATCCCCTTCTTTCTCACTTGTTTATTTTTCTCCTTGCCTTTTTTACCCCATTGTCTCTCCTCCTCCCTTTTCTTCTTCTGCTTACCCACTTTCTGTTGTTTTCTAACCTTATATCCACCTTTCATCTCATTTTTCTCTTTTTGGATTGTTTTCTCTACCCTTTTTCTTTTCCTCTTCCTCCTCCTCCCCAAAGTAGACTCATTGCTCATCCAAAATGGCTTCTTCTTCTTCTTTGTTCCGGTCATCCTGCTGCATAGTCAATTTTTCATAAGTGCATACCGCCATTTCTAAAAATTGAAAAAGAATGCCCAAAGTATCTTTTCCATCTTACTCTTCTTTCTTATATTTTTGGTATTGAGTTTTTAATTCATCCAAAAGCAATGCCATCATGAAGAGAAAGACTTCTTCAAAAACAACCACCCAAGTATTTTTAATCAAGAGTAATTCCAAAAGAATTCCAAAGTCACTAAAAAGTCCAAATAAACTATTTCTTTCAATGCTTTTTTTTTTTTTACCTTCTTCAATTTCTCTTTCTGGGGTTACTGATTGATCAAAAGGTTCCCATTAAAATGTATCTTTCTTTAAAATTCTAGGCAGTCTCCTCCTTTTTCAAGCTCTGCTCCAAAAAGTTTTTTTTCCTCTCCCCCCACTTACAACAACAATTTCCCTTTAAACACTCAGAAATCCATAGCTCCAATGCAGGCTTTCCAGTTTCTGAGGGTGTTAAGTCCAAAGTCCTTTCTCTGATAGTTTTCAAGTTAAAATACCTTCGGTGCCCAAGGCATTTTCCAGTTCTGCATTTAATGTTTCTGTGGGGTGGGAGAGTAAGTAGAATAAAAGTTTTCCCTTAGCAGCTTTCTCCGCTGCTCTTCTCTTCTTAGGGATACAATGTATCTTTCAGGCAATAAACAATTCCACTCCAGGGTTTTAGAAGCTGTTATTTTTCCCGGTACAGCCAGCACTTTCACTTCTGAATCTTCTTTCTCCTTCTTCCTCCAGCACAATCTTTTCCAGCTGCCGGCTTCTTTGTGGCGGCCATCACTGACCGCTGCTCCACTGCCTTGAGAAAAGGAGGTTAAGCTGGGTGAGGAGGGGGTATGCGACACCTCCAAACCCCTTCCCAGATCCTCCCTATCTTCGGCTGCCTCTATAGGGCAGCCTTATCCTCCAGATCCATCTGGATTGGAGGCACCAAGACAGCGAGCACAGCAGGGATCACGGAGAAACGTGAATCCCTGCTGTCGCCGAAGCCTGGCAACCCGGTTTTATATATTAAAGAAACTATCCCAGCAAAACTGATTCATACTGATGAAGAGGGAAGAGTATTAATGGTTGAAATAGTGGATAATAATACAAAAACACTCCTGGTTGCAATTTATGCCCTGAATGATAAACAAGAAGAATTTTATAAAAAAAATTACATATGAAAACAATGGGACTGGACTATATTAACATAGTTATGATGGGAGACTTTAATGGAATTGTAGACAATAAACTGGACTATAGAGCAACAGCAACAAGACAAAATAGAAAGACTCTCCCTAAATCCTTTTTCAAAATGATACATGAATTAAACTTAAAAGATATATGGAGAGAAAGAAATGCTAAAATTCAACCATATATTTTTTACTCAAATAGACATTTATCATGGTCTGGAATAGATATGATTTGGACCTCAACAGAATTAATATCTAATATTCAAGAAATAAATATTGAAACAAGTACATGGGCAGATCATAATCCAATGACAATTAAATGGAAAGGAGAAAAAAGAAGATCTAGATGGACATTAAATAATATTATTTTAAAGGAAAAAGACTTCACACAATGGATGGAGAAAGAATTGGCCTTTTTCTTTAGTGAAAATAAAAAAGAAGATACTTCAATGCAGAATGTTTGGGATACAATGAAGGCATATGCGAGAGGATTAATAATAGACTATACAAAGAAAAAGAACATTAGGAAGAGGCAAACTATCAAAGTTTTAGAAGATGATCACAAAAAACTGGAAAAAGAATTACAGAAAATGCCACAGAAAAAAGATATTAAACTTAAAATGGACATAATTAAACATAAAATGGGTCAGATAGAGAAAGAAGAACTGGCACAAAAAAATAGAAGTGCTAAACAGAACTATTTTGAAGATGCAAATAGGCCAGGTAGATGGTTAGCATACAAACTGAGAAAAAAGAAAGAATCAAGGAAAATATTACAGTTAATAGACGATCAAGGCCAAATGTGCTATGGTAATAAGGAGAAAAAGGCAATTATCTGAGATTCTTATGGACAACTATATAAACAAGAGGATATTGATGAGGAAAAATTTAAACAGTATTTACAAAATGCTAATCTACCTAAGATACCTGAAGAGACTGAAAAAATGTTAGAAAGTACTATAACAATGATGGAACTAACCGAAGCACTTAACAGACGGAGTAATGGAAAAGCACCAGGTCCAGATGGGCTTCCGGCAGAATTTTATAAAACATTACAAGAATCGTTGAGCATTCCATTGCTAGAAGTCATGAATGAAGTTATGTCAAATAAGAAGATACCTAATACATGGTCAGAAGCTTACATTACACTTATTCCAAAAGAAGGGACCGATCCATTACAAATCAAGAACTATAGACCTATTTCTTTATTGAATGCAGATTATAAAATTTTTGCTTCAATTTTGGCAGAAAGGCTTAAAAAATACTTAAATAATTTCATTCATCCTGATCAGAATGGATTCCTGCCAAAGAGACAAATTAAAGACAATATGAGGGTAATTCTGGACACTTTGGAATATTATGAGGCGCATCCTGAAAAACAAATGGCTTTGATATTCCTAGATGCCCAAAAGGCATTTGATAATGTGAACTGGAGATTCATGTTTTTGTTATTGGAACAGATGGGTTTTGCCAGAAAATTTATTCAAGCAAAAGAAGCCATATACTATAAGCAAATGGCAAAAGTAATGATAGAGGGAGAACTTACAGGCTCTATTAACATAAGAAAAGGCACAAGACAAGGATGCCCATTATCACCTTTGCTATTTGTATTGACTTTGGAAGAGTTGAATAGAAATATTAGAGAGGACCAAAATATAAAAGGAATGAAAATCAAAAAGGAGGAATTTGAACTACAAGCCTTTGTGGATGATTTGGTTTTCATTCTGGAAGATCCTCTAGAGACAGCTTTAAAACTATTGGAAAAGATAGAGACATACGGTGAGATGGCTGGTTTGAAAATAAATAAAGATAAAACAAAGATTCTGACAAAGAACATGTTATTAAGACAAAGAGAAGAACTGGCAGACCTACTGAAAATTCAAGTCACAAATAAGGTTAAGTATTTGGGGATATATTTGACATCAAGATGCACTACATTGAAAGAGAATAATTATATTAAACTCAAACAGCAGATAGCATTTGATTTGAAGAAATGGGAAAACCTACAACTGTCATTGATAGGTAGAATTTCAACAATCAAGATGAATATTTTACCCAGAATTTTATATCTGTTCCAAACAATACCAATTAGGCTTGGCAAAGATTATTTTGAAGATTTAAATAAAATTGTGTTGAAGTATATATGGCAAGGTAAGAAAGCGAGATGCTAGAACTAGAGGAGGATTTGGCCTTCCTAATTGGGAGTTGTATTATCAAGCTGCAAATTTAATGTGGGCCAAAGAATGGATAACATTAAGAAAGACTAGATTGTTGACACTAGAAGGACATGATCTATTACTGGGCTGGCATGCTTTTCTGTGGTATAAGGGAACTAAATTGCAGGGCTATTTTAGAAGGCATTATATATGGGAGTCATTATGGTTAAACTGGGAGAAAATTAAGAGACAATGTTATTTGAAAATCCCAGTTTGGTTATCAACTATTGAAGCTTTTTCTTATCGTATAACATATAAGAAGGAACGAACAGTTAGATATGGGGAAATATTGGATGAAAAGGGTGAACGATGCAAAATTTAGAAGAACAAGGTATAAAGATGAATTGGTTTTCATATGTGCAAATACACTCAAGGTATGTTAAAGATTCTAAAGCAGAGGGATTTTATGATAAATTGACTGACTTAGATAAGATTTTGACAGGTACTGATGAAAAAGTGATTATAAAAATTATATGGTTATTTACTGGAAATTAAACTAGAGGAAGAACAAGTTAAAGAAACGATGATGATTGCTTGGGGGAAGAATTTTGGATATGGGATTGATTTAGAGAAATGGCAAAAATTGTGGTCTCAAAACTATAAAATGACAATGTCAACAGCATATAAAGAAAATCTGTATAAGATGTTTTACAGGTGGCATATCCCCCCGACAGGAATAGCAAGAATGTTCAAGAATAAATCTGAAAAGTGCTGGAAATGTCATCAGATACCTGGCTCATACTACCATATGTGGTGGACTTGTGAGGATGCTAGAAAATATTGGACTAAAATTCGCATATGGTTGGAAAAAATGACAAAGAAACATATAGATTTAAAGCCAGAGGTTTTTTATTGGGAATCTTACCTGATACATACAATAAAAATTTGAAATATTTGATTGTAAATGTATTAACAGCGGCTAGGATTGTATTTGCTAAAAATTGGATGAGTGAGAAAATACCATCACAGGAAGAAATTATTACGAAAATATTGGAATGTGCTGAAATGAGTAGATTGACATTTGAAATTAGAGAACAAGAAGATAAACAATTCTATGAAGTTTGGGACCTTTTCTATCCATGGCTAGATAATAAAATATAATAATAGAATATTTAGAACCTTAGGAAACAATGAATACATATTTCTTTTTTTTCCTTGATACTATCCTTATAAAATTCTATTAAGATAGACTTGGTATGACGTTATGATTTGCTATAAAATAAATTAAGTAAGCTATAGTTATCTCGTTAAAGTATGAACTAATAAAATTATAGTCAAATGATTGTTTAATAATGATATCAGGCTATATAATTGTTGATTGATAATATGAGCTATTATGTAATATAACTACAATGGAGACTGAAATGGATGCACACAAAAAAGTGGTAAACCAACCGATACACTGTTTGTAAACTCATGAAGGAAAGGATGATGTTTTTATGTTTTATGTGTTTTTGTTTGTTGTTAAAATTAGTAAAACTGTTTTCAAAAAATAAAAGAAAGAAATAAGGTATTATGCCAGATAACCCTTCAAGCAGTCTTTCCATTAATTATTGGAAAATTCCTGGGGTACACTAACACCAAATTGGAGGCGCCTACACTTAAAAGCGCCCCTGTGCATTACAATAGTTTGTAGCTCTGCAGCTGTGTCATCAACAGGGAACTGTTGATAGGCTTGTGATATGTCTAGTTTCACGAAAATGGTTCCTGGCTCAGAAGAATGCAGCAGGTGCTGAATAATTGGGACTGGATAAGCGCTGATTTGTAAATATTTGTTTAACAAGCACTTGTAATCAGCACAAATTCTTAAACTGCCATCTTTCTTCAAGGGTGTCACTATTGGGGTTTCCCTTTTTGTGAAGGCCACAGGCTCTAATATGCCCTGTTTAATTAATTTGTCTAGTTCCTTGTCCAGCTTAGGACAGATTGCAAAAGGTACTTTTCGAGGATTTAAATGAATTGGAACTGCTAGAAGGTCCAAGTTGAAAGAAATTGGGGTTCCCAAATAACAGCCTAGGCCTTCGCTGAACACATCAGCATAGTCATTGAACAAGGCGTCCACCTCTGAATTTGCAATAGAGTGGATTCCGCCTATATGAAGGCCAAGGGCAGGGAATCAGTCTAACCCAAACAGGCTTGGGAGGACACCATCCACTACCACTAAAGGCAAGTGACCATTAAAATTTTGAAATTGAATTAAAAATTTGCCTTTTTCAGAGGACTGGGATGGTTCTGCCTTGGTAGTCACATAGGGTTAAGTTGCAGCCTTGAAATCTCTTCTTTGCCATCCTGGGGAACCATCATTTCAATGTGCTCCACAAGATGATGGACAGTGCTGAGCCGGTGTCTACCTGCATCCTGCAATATTTCCCTTCTAAAGAAATAATAACACTGATTTGTTTACAGCCTTTGTTTATCAGCTTGGCATGGTAGCAGGTGAAACAGTCTTCAATTTATTTTTGAAAATGCTGAGTTGTCTGAGGTTTCTTTTTTTTTTTCAAAAATTTTATTAATTTTTAGAAAACAAACATACAGACCAAACACAAAACATAAAAACATAAAACATCTTTTTTGAAAGCAGCTTGATCCCGGGTTACATCTCTTTGTACAGAAAAAAAAAAATCAAATTCATGCTCACTTTTACACACCATTCCATATCTTATTACTATTCTAGATTTTCTATATAGTTTCTCCCCTCTTTTCACTCTCTTAATTCTATTTTATTTATTTCATCTCAATTTAAATCATTATACTTATATCCTTTGTCTGTCCTGTTTCAACTGTCTATTATCTTTTCTCATTAACACAAAATTTCTCCTGTAATCACTGATTGGAGTATGACGCCTTTATATCTTTCCCCTAAGTTTAACACTTAATATAATACATAACTTTCATTCAGATTCTGCTTAGTACATTCTAAAGCTACACACTATATTTTTTAAAAAAGAAAAAGTTATAAATATATAATATAATTAAAACAACAATCCATACCAGTTAAACTCTATCATTAAAATTAATATTCATTTAAATCTTAAACATTTTACACATTTCTTTTCAGATAAGTCTCATGCTTCTATGGGAACCCTTACAAATTTTGAGTAATTACTCCCCCCCCCATTTCACTTATATTTTAAAACATAATGTAATTAAAATGTTCCCATTCCTTTTTAATTCAATTCTCTCATATTTCATTTCATTTATTTTGTTCAAAAAAAAGTTTCACTAAATTACATTGAATATTTTATCCCATTTTATAATCATATGTTATTCCAATTTTCTAACATTCTTTCTAATACAAATACAACAATACAATCTATATGTACCTTTGCAGAATCTCTTTTTCAGTTATTATTTTTACCCATTATCTCTAAATAAATCCTGTTTCTTTACATCTTGTTTCAAACCTTTGTAGATTCTCTTCCATTCCTTCCTCCCTTGCTTCTTCACACTCTTTTTACCCCCTTGTCTCTCCATCTCCATTTCCCTCTTCTGTATTCCTCTTTTCCGTTCCTTTCTAACATTATATCCACTTTTCACCTTATTTTTCCCTGTTTTGGTTGTTTTTTTAGGTCTTAAATTCTCCATTCTCTTTCCCCTCTTTCCCCTTTCTTCCCAGATAAAGTTACTTGTTCATTAAACATGGCTTCTTCTTTGTTCCAATCTTCTTGTTCTTGTAGTTTCTCGTAGGTAGAAATCGTCATTTCTAAAAAGTTGAAAACAGAGCCAAAAGAGCCCTTACCTTCTTGTTCCTCTTCTTTATATTTTTTGAATTCAATTTTCAGTTCATCCACAAGTAATGCCATTATAAAGAAAAACTTTAAACAAACACCCAAGTATTTTTAGTCATTAAAATATAATTTCCAAAAGTCCCAAAGTCACCAAGCAGTCCAAATATACACAAGCGGTTCCATTTAACACTTTTCTCTTTTTTCACTTTCTCTTCCTAGGGCTACGATTCAGTTACAAAGTTCCAATTAAAATGTATCTTTTAGAAGTCTTATTACAATTTAACTTTTGATTCTTTTAAATTCCAAGCAATCTCCTCCAGTCAAATCATACTCTTTATTCTTTTCCTCTCCCTTCCCACTTGCAGCCAAAAAAACTTTTTTTCAATGTTCAGAAATCTTTATTATCCCCTTGGCTTTAATTTTCAGTTTAATTATCTGTTGATGCCAATACGGGTTTTTCCGATTTCTCATTCATCTGCTTTCACCGTAAGGAAGGAGAGTGAGAAAAAACAAACTTTCCCTTTGCACTTTCATTCGCTGCTTCCGGATCTTCCTTGGGAACAATGAATCTTTCTTAAGATTTAAATTTAAATTCCAAGATATCTTGCTTCTTATCCTGGTCAGCTATAACTTTCACTTCTTAGCTTCCTCCTGCACATACATTTCCGGATGAGTGCTTCTTTGTGGCGGCCATTTCTGACCGCTGCACTTCCGCCTTCGGAAAAGGGAGTTAAGCCAGCTGAGGAGGGAAGGTGTGGACTCCCCACAAAAGCCTGCGGGGTCTCCCCTGTCCTCAGCCACCTCTACGGGGTCTCTTTAGCCTCAAAGCCGGCTGGCTCGGGGCACTCCAGTGTCAAGCACAAGCAGAAACCACGCACGATCATGGATTCCTGCTGCCGCCGAAGCCCAGCAAACCAGAAGTTGAGTTGTCTGAGGTTTCTGTGGTTGGGCAAAAGTCTTTCCTGCCTGACAGATCCTGGCTAAATAACCCTTTCTCTTGCATTTTAGACAAATGGCATTCCTGAACTTGCAGGATGCCCTAAGGTGATTTCCTCCACAGCTTAAACAGATGGGTGGAGATCGTGTCGGTTGACTGGGAACTGATTTTTTTCCCTCTGACTGGTTTTGGACTGCCTGAGGTGATTTACGTAACTAGTTTCTTCAGAACCTTCCTCTGTGGAGGCTTCATCGTAATGAATGGCTGAGCTGTTCTGACTGACTGGATTTCCCTGAATTTCTGCTGTTGAAAATGCTGACAGCTCTGCAGCTTGAGATTCCTCTATTGGTAATTTTAGGGTCAAATCCCCTTTAGCCAATAGACACCTTTGTAGCCTTAAGTCCTGGACTCCACAAACTAGTTGATCTAATAACATGTCCTCCAGATAGTCTCTAAACCCACAGTGCAAGGCAGCTGTTCATAAAGCTGCCATATACCCACTAATAGTCCCTTCCTCAGCCTGGGTCCATCTCCTAAAAGCATGAAACCTGGCAATTCAGGAGGGCTTAGGGTAATAATGGTTAGAAAAAATTTCCTGCAATTCTTCCCATGGAACAGTCTTAATTGAACACGGGGCCAGCAATGCTGTAGCAGTGTCAAACACTGTGGCTCTGCAAAAACTTAAAATGTAAGATATTTTCCTATGGTTGGAAATGTCAGCAAGGTCGACGGCATCTAGGAAGCAGTCGAATCAGTTTCTGTAGGACGCCCATGTCTCTGCTGTCAGTCTGAAAGGTGGGAATGCAGGATTTGAGGTCATCTCATCTCAGCGGTGATGGTTCTTCTGAGGAAAGTTGAAATTCGAGCTCACGAATAGTGATAGTAAGCTCTTAAAGTGACATACAGCTCGGTAGTGGCTTTGGCTATTTTGTAGTGACTTCTCTCAGCGATTCTATGCTCTTATATGTATCCTGTCTTCGTCGCCAGTGTAGTGGAGCAGCAGAATAACTGAGGCGAACACGGAGCAAACTTCAGCTTTAACTTTATTGAAACAATAAAGGGTTGCCGCGATTGCTTCTTGCCCAGAGAATGTTCCTTCCATACACAGAGAACAGTTGTAGCAGCAAACTGGGGCTCCCTCTCTCACAAGCATGGCATAACCCGGGGAGCAACTCTCTGTACATCCTGAATAAGGCACTGTCTAAGCATAAACCAAAAGATTAATCAGGGCAATATATGAATTAGAGTCAATATATAAAGAGATGTGGTGGCTCAGTGGCTAAGACGCTGAGCTTGTCTATCAGAAGTTTGGCAGTTTGGCGGTTTGAATCCCTAGCACCATGTAATGTAGTGAGCTCCTGTTACTTGTTCCAGCTTCTGCCAACTTAGCAGTTTGAAAGCATGTAAAAATGCAAGTAAAAAAATAGGGACCACTTTGATGAGAAGGTACCAGCATTCTGTGTCCCTTTGGCATTTAGTCATGCCATCCATATGACCATGGAGATGTCTTAGAAAGTGCTGGCTCTTCAGTTTTGAAATGGAGATGAGCACTGCCCCCTAGATCCAGAAACGACTAGCAACTACATGCAAGGGGAATCTTTACTTTTAAACTTAAACCACAAGATTAGTATGAATTATAAGGCTTACTGAAATCAACTGGCTTCCAAAAGTCAGGAGCACATTGAACAAAATCAGTCAAGAAGTAGTGGCATGAACTTTAATTACTCTATTTGCAAGGGGCAAATGAAGGGTCATTCTCCTCTATCAATCTCCATTTTAGATCCCAAAATAGACTTGTTGCCTTATTCTTCTTTCCAAAGGAAAGTAGTTCCATTGCAAAATGTGTTTCTCCTTAGGGCATATATGAGAATGCTATAACTAGTATATATTCTTTCTCCATCTTAGCTTTTTCAGGAAACCTCCAAAATCTAGCTTTCTCTAGAGTCCCTATCTTTATGTCATACAACTGGTCATTGTTTCATCATATGTAAACGGCTTTTTTTAGCTGCCCTCATTTCCCTCTCCACCTTCTTAATAATATCTTCCTCTTATGCAATTCAGTGGGCTAAACCCTTCCTATTCTGGATTTTTTCCCAAAAGTGCTTTTTCAAAAGAAAACTGATCTTTGTTTTCCCTTGAAGATGTTTCACTTCTCATTCCAGAAGCTTCTTCAGTTCTGACTGAATGGTAGAGTATGGAAGGATTTATATTCCTTGCAAGTCATCTGGTTGTTAGGAGTCTTTCTGAAAGTTGTTGAGGCCCCTTGGAATTTATCTGTGCCCTCAGAGTCATGTGAATAGTGCAAATGGGTGTGGAACCTTCCTGGAGTTGCTGAATCTATATCCTGTTGACAACACAGTCTTTTCAGCAGTTCCAAATCCTTCCATCCTCCACCATTCAGTCAGAACAGAAGAAGCTTCTTGGGTGAGAAGTAAAACATCTTCAAGGGAAAACAAAGTCCTGAAAAAGCACCTTTGGCACAATCATGACCTGGATGACTGACAATCTCCATAGACATTCTGGATTTTCTGTTACTGAACAAAACATAATTTGATATACTATAAACTATGGCAACATATTCCTGTTAAATAATGTAGATTGCAAATACTGCAATATAATGCAGCAGGTTCCAGTATGTGATAGATTATTGTAAGACCTCTAAAGTAAAATGATATCTAATATATTAATGATGCTTTAAATTCTCTTAGTTGGAAGTTATCTCAATTGGTCTCAATAAGAATTATTCTGGATTGGAGGTACGCTGAATAATTCAACCTCTTCAAATCATCAAACTTGCAGGCAAAACTAAGCTGGTCAGAATAGGCAACACCCCAGAAGACAAATTCAAAATCCAAAAAGATCTTGACAAATTGAACAAATTGAAATTCAACATAGATAAAAGTAAGGTTTTCCACTGAGCAAGAAAAACCAATAGTATCGGTTACAGACTATGTGAAATTTGGCTTAATGTCAGTAACTGTGAGAAAGATCTTGGAGTCCTAGTGGACAATCACTTAAATATGAACCAACAATGTGTGGCAGCAGACAAAAATGCCAATGCAATCCTAGGCCCCATTAACAGAGGGATAGAATCAAGATCCGATGAGGTTCTAATATCGCTTTACAAAGCCTTAGTAAGACCACATTTAGAATACTGCATCCAGTTCTGGTCATCAACACAATATGAAAAAGATATTGAAACTCTGGAATGACTGCAGAGATGAGTAACAAGAAATGATTAGGGGGATGGAGGCTAAAACGTACTAAGAACAGTTACAGGAATTTGGTATGTCTAGTCTAAGGAAAAGAAGGAGTGGAGAGATATGGAATATTTCTTTTCTAATATTTGAGGGGGGTCAAAATATTTCCCAAAGTACCAATAGGTGAGAAAAGAAACAATGTTTGGAAACTTAAAGAGAGAAGCAACCTACAACTAAGAGGAATTTCTGAGCAGTGAGAGCAATCAACCAATGGAATAGCTTGCCTTCAAAAGTTGTGAGTGCTCCATCACTGGAGCCTTTCAAAAAGAGACCTGGGCAACCAATAGTCTGAAATGGTATGGCATAGGGTAAGGGTCTTCAAACTTGGCAAGTTTAAGACTTGTGGACTTCAACTCCCAGAATTCCTGAGCTAACATGACTGGAGGAGGAATTCTGGAAGTTGAAGTCCACAAATCTTAAAGTTTGAAGACCCCTGGTATAGGGTGTCCTGCTTGATTAGTGAGTTGGACTAGGAAACCTCTGAGGTCCTTTCAAACTCTATTATTCTATGTTTTGTGTTCCATGTTTTGCTGCTTCACAGCCCATCTGAGGCAAGACCATTTGCAGATATGGGAAACCTTGTCGTGGGAGAAGATGGAGAATACAATTTTACCATCAGTCTTCATCAAGATGAAGTTAGCGGAGTTTAACTTTGGGCTAGGAATGTAACAAAAATTGCACAGCAATGTTATCTCTTTCACAGAGTAGTTATGGAAGTGTATCCATTAGTTCAGGAGATGTGAGGATGAACCTTTTGTTGCCCCCAGAAGATGCTTTGGTTTATACCTTTTTGCTATGTTCAAATTTTTAGGCAACAAATTCCAATTTTAATCCAGAACAAATGACCCAGCTGAACTTCTTCACTTGGAGACTACATCACTTTGTGATCACAATAAAGGGTTTAGGATTGCTGAACTATTTTGATGATTGTTTAATTTTGAAAATTATCCTTTGTCAGCATAGAGCTCTTTCTTTCACAAAAGCATCCTAAACTAGCACATTTCTTTAACTTTGGAAGATTTTTCTCTATCACGTCTCTCTAACTCACTGTCAAGATTCCAAGTAATACTCCCATAGCAAACAGGACTCTGACTCAAGCAGGTTCCTCAAATATCAGTTTTATTGGACATATCTTATAGGCATAGGCTGGTGAAACCTGAGTCTAAATGTTCCCATAGTTTTCAGTTAATTAAAATTTTCCTCTCCTTTCCAAGCAAACAGTCACATAGTCCAATCAAAGTGTCATCCGGTTGCCTGGTGACTTCACTCATCCTCCCTCCAGTCATCAGCGGGAATGTCCTTGGTTCCCAGGAGAAAGTATTTTGTTTTGGCTACAAAATCCCAGCTATTTCTCTTCCCCCCTCCCTATCCCTCAGCTCCAGTGTGGCAACACTGAAGCATCAAAATGGCCTGGGTCAGGTCAGCTTCAGGGTTGACACTCACTCTCAAATACCACTAACTGGACAACTGCTCTTTGGAATATCTCACCCTTTTGACATCTGATTTAATATTAAGGAATTGGAAGGGGAGAATCAATGGAACCTCAAAGGAGAAGACTTACCTGCCATGGCTGTACAGTCTGGGTTGGTTGATGGTATCCAACTTGCATTCTCCTCTTTCTCCATTGGGAGGAAGAGGCAGCACTGAGGACCCAGGCCACAATTTGAATTATTTGGGAAATACTGGAGGAATCCTGAGACAGGATTCTTGCAATCACATCATGGGATGGGAATTCCCAATTCTCTTTTTCTCTGCATTTTTTCCAAACTTTCTTTGATAACAGAGGACTTGAATAGGAACATTGGAATAGTTCCTTTCCATACAATATATCCATAGATGCATAAGATTTAAAGTCATAATACTGAGTCCTTCTCTTTGTCTGGATGAAGTAGGAAAACAAAGCATGTTTATTTTGGAGATCAACCCAGAGGTCAAAAATACTTACACTTGAAGCTTTCAAAGTTGTTGCAATCCAAACCCTTCCCACCAGGGACGTATTAGTCCTATCAATTATTTGTATTATTTCTGCTAACATTCATGAGGCCTGATCATCCAGTTGGCAAACTATAATTTTTATTTGACTCTTGATAAGAGAATAGAACTTTTTTCTTGCATGAGAGTTTCTCCAGCACTTGTCTGTGCATTTGCTTCTGGGACAGTTCCTGAGAGGACAATGCAAATCCCATTTTTTAAGGCAAGAACTTCCAAGCGTCTTTTGAATTTTTCTCCTCTTTCATTGTCCTGAGAAAGGAGGCCAATCCACGTCCATTGGAACTGCAGGAGCAGCTGGGCAATCACTGAGTAAGGACGTTCTTGGTTTGGGGTCATCCGATATGAAAAAGGAAAATGATGGTTTTGCTCAGCCAGCTGGTTGATGACACTGTAGTTGATCTAAGATAAAAGAGAAGGTACCTTTTTTTAATGATACCTTCTTAAATTGATCTCCTCCTCTTTGTGGCAGTCTCTCAAATACTGGAATACTGCTATGCACTCAAGAAAACAGATAACAGATAATCAGAGTTGGAAGACACCTTGTACATCATCTAGTCCAACCCCCGCCCCGCAAGCGAGAGACCCTACACCATTTCTGACAAATGGGTTAGGGTTAGGGTTAGGGTTAGAGTAAAGTCTCAAGTGATAGTGCTCGCACAACTTCCAAGGGCAAGTTGTTCCATTGGTTAATTGTTCTCACTGTCAGAAAGTTTCTCCTGGAAGAAAGTAGAGCCTCCTCGCTGACAGACCATAGGTCGCATCTCTCTTTGGCTATGGTCTGTGCTTTTTTGTTGGAGATCCCCAATCATTATGATTCGGGGCTGAAGCTGCCTTGGAGGGGTGGTGGAATAAGGGGAAGCAACAAGCCAGGTTGAAGGGAGCCACATCTCCCCGCCTGGGCTTGGTTTTTTTCCCCCTAAAGACGACTGCACCAGTGGTTTAAAATGGCCACCCCGAAGAAGAGGACTCAGCTGGATTAAGATTTGTGCAGGAGGGAAGAAAGAAGTGGATAACATCTCAACCAGGACAATCGGGTGATACAACTAAACAAAAATACCCCGGGATTAAGGTAACATGGAATTTTTAAGAAAAAAAAAGGAAAAAAAATAAGAAAGTATTTCTGACAGCTAAGTGGGGCTTTGAACCAGGAAAGGAAGAAGTGGAACTAAAGATTTAACTAAATTAGACTAAAATATTTTGGCAATAAACAGGCATAAAATAAAGCTGGACTTAAGATTGTCAAATAATAATAATAATAAAGTTTACAAATTGGAGACTGGACTGTGTTGGAATATTGAGGTTTGAAAAACCCTAAATAAAAAAATAGGGGAAAAAGGTGAAGACTTTGTATAATGGAGAGTGCCACCTTTTGACAAAAACTTGAGCTCAAACAAAAGGGAAAGCATCCTGTTTCTGAATGAACTTGTGTTGATATAATATTAAAGAAATATTGAAACAAAGTAAGAATCTTAGAAAGTGAAAGCAGAACTAGAATAAAGAAAAAAGCAAGGAAAGACTGACTGTGGGATTGATTGATGTTTTTGGTATAGACCCTGGGCTGGAATAATTGAGGACTTTAGAAAATTGAAAGAAGAAAATGTTTTTTTTTTTTTGTGGACTTTAATGATCATAAAATATAAGAGTGTGTAATGATGATATCTCTTTGGGAATTAAAAATGGAACTTAAAAATATGAGAGAATTACTACAGGAAAGAGGCGAATCACTTTGTTCTGTGTTATAAAAAATGGAAATTACGATTGAAGAACAAGAAGAAAAAGCTTCAGAGGAGGAGGAGTTGACTCAAGGAGAAGACATTTTAAATAGACAATTAACACAAAGAATGCTGCAAAGAAGTGGGGAAAGAAGGAAGGTTAAAAATTTGAGACTTAAGAAGGCAATCAAAAGGGGGAATACCTGTGAAGTTGGGAAAGACAGAAAGACCCAGCAGAAAAGGGGAAAGGAAGATATTAAGAAAGAGAGGGATATAAATTGGAATGAGAAAAGATATGGGGAAAAGAGGGGGAGGAGAAGCAGTAAGAAACAGCTGCATGAAATAAAGAAATACAGAAATAGTAAAATGTTGAAAAGAAATTGTTTTTCAGAGATAATGGTTGATGAATTAAAAAGGGGATTCTGCAGGGTGACAAGGGGTAATAGAGTATTGTCAGTGTGTGCTCCTTTCAAAATCCAAGAAAGAAATACCCAGACTCCATGGTTCAGAGCAAAGTTATTCTTTTACTGGAGGATGAAAAGGAAGCTACAAATGGAATTCGAAACTGAGAATTTGGCGCAGATCACACATACAAAGAAATAGAATTGTTCCCACCCCCGAAGTCCAGAAGTCTCTTCCAATTAAAAGTTCTGAATATGATCATGTGGGCATCTTCAGGTGGTGATGAGGCCTCTGTCCATTGACCTTGACATATTTTGATAAGACTTGCAGCTGCGCAAAAGGGATAGAGGCTGGCAAGGAAATGAAAAGTTGAAAAGAAGAAATCATACACCCCTCCTTCTTCTGCCCACAGTAAAGGAATGCAAAACACCTCCAGCTCTCTTCCCCCCACAATTACCCCCCCCGTTGCTAATGACAGCCGAAACAAACTAAGGCTAGCAGTAGAGAAACTAAGGGAGAAATAAATGAGATAGATAGCAGTCAGGGTACCCGAAGAGATCTTGAGGCTGACAAGTATTTCTGCAATTAAAAATATTTAGAAAATAGGGTAATATAGATATTGATAACTCTTATTAAAAATTAAGGGGGGGATATATGCTGTGGAATCCAAATGAAAAGATGTAATGATTATTATTGTAATTTCTTAAAAATAATGGTTTATTGGGAATCAAGATGAGGGAATAAAGGTATATTTTAACCACTGTGGTGTCACACTCAAAGCAGTAAAAGGGGGGAAACTTATATTTGTTTTTTTTCTTTAGTGTTAAAACTTGTATTAATTTAGAATTTATAAAAAGAATGTGTAATGGAAAGGGAATATGACAGACTAAAGAACCAACTAAATTAATAAGTCAATATAGACTATTAAAAGCAAGGAGAGATATTGGCAACCTATTATTATTATTATTATCATTATTAGGCAAACACATATTGTTTATCTTTATTTTTAAAATAAATATTAAAGGATTATATTTGAAATAATTGAAATGAAACAAAAAGATGTTTCGCTTGAGGTTAATGGAAGAGGCTAGAATTAATGTGTTTGTTTCTCTCCTTACTGAAAATTTGGAATGGAAAAGATAATAATAGAATTAAGTATGCATATATGAATGTATAATTGCTGTATGCATATTTGTATGTATAATTACATACAAATATATTTGTATGTAAAGGTGATGACCCAGAAGTATGTTATCCACTAATAAGAGATTTTTGTTTTTAATGTGAAAAACTGAATAAAATTTGTTAAAAAAGAAAAAGAAAGTGTCTCCTTATTTCCAGGTTAAATCTCTCCTTGTTCAGTTTCCATCCTTTATTTCTTGTCGAGGTGCCCTCTAGCTATCTTGACCTATTCATTTTTCTTCTTCATTTTTTTTCTTTTGAATTTTTTACTTCAGTCTCAAGTTTACAAAAATGAGGAATTCCTCACTGTGAGAGTTATTAGGAGTTGGAACAGCCTGTCTCCTGGAGCTCCATTGCTGGATATTTTCAAGGAAAAATTGGACAGCAATTTGTCTGTAGTGGTCTGACCATTCCTCCTCTATGTAAGGAGTTGGACTTTTTATTCTATGATTCTGTGGGAAAAAAAATCTTTTTTGTATTGGTCACTACATTTTCAAAATGTTTAAAAGTCACTGATCCAACACTCATACATTCTATGACAAAGTCTTGCTTTTCAAAAGTCATCATTTTCAAAATTCCCAATGGTCACACCCAGGCCTTTTCTACTACCAGAGGCCTGCTGGCCACATGGCCCAAAGCCAAACTCTTTTACCCAGAAGCTGGCAAAAATGTTTTCCTTAGATTTCACATTCTTATAGCTTCACCATCATTTGAATAAAACACTTCAGCTTCTCTTCCAGTGGGCCACCCTCTTCTGGAGCTCTGCAGATCTTCAAAAAAATAAGCAATCCATGGGAAATGGGATGTAGGATGGAAACGGCTCCAGGAGGCTAACAAAGCCGGCCCAGTGCCTGTGGAGACCCAGAGCAGTATGTGTGTTGGGGGGTGGAGGAACTATGGGGGCCCCAAGGGATTGTAAGTGAGTTTGAGGTATCAGGGGAGATTTTGGGTGGCCTCTTCCAACAATAGGCTCTGCATAGCCTTCCCCACTCTGAGATCCCTTATTTGCATTTAACAACCTGTGCATTCAATTAGCAATTGCATTGGGCAAATCAGGGAGGGATCACATTTATGTAATTTGATTCAATCAAACGGATCCTTAAGTTACGAATATATATACACACACACAAATATACAATGCATATGCATACATACAGACACACACACACACACACACACATATATATACACATATACATACACATACAGATACACATATACAAATACAATGAATATACACACATATATGTGTATATGTGTGTGTGTGTGTGGTATATACATACATAGGTGTGTGCAGGTCTTGGCGTGTTCGGGTCTTTTCCCATGTAAGATTGAGAGTATCTTCATGATGTTTCGACGAGGTCCCACTCGCCATCTTCAGGCTGGTGCTTTCGGCTTCATGCTTGTGCAAGCAAAGCATGATCAGAGCTGCCGTCTTTCTTTAAATACTGGTGGGGAGGTGTGGTGTGCTGGCTCTGTTGTAAGCGGACTGGTTGGCTCTGTTGTTATTTCTTGATTGGTTGATGGAGTTGATGTTTGCAGATTGGTTGGCTTTTTCATAAGAACCTGCATGGCTGAGGTACTGGTTGTATGTCTATCAGCCTCCTATGTTGTAATGACCTGGGTAATGAGCTGTGTGATGACCTTCTGAGTTCTATTGTTGTGGTATCCTGGGTCTTGTGCTGTAATCTCCTGGGTCGTTGCTGTGTTGCAACATCCTGAGGTTTTGTGGTGTAACCTCCTGAGTTCCATGATGTGATATCCTGAGCAGATGGCTGTGATGTGATGTTCCGGGTTTTGGTTTGGCTGCGAGTTTGAGGTCTGGCTATGTGTTTATGGGATGTGTCAGTTTGCTTAGTTTGGGAGTCAGGGTGTGTGGCACTTTATGATGCAGCCGTGGTCTGGTTTCTGGATGGTGATTACCTTTCGTCTATGGAATGGGTTTGGGTTTGAGTCTGGTGAAGGAGATTGGTGGTGGCATCATGTGTTGTTTTGGGTCCAGTGTTGGTTTTCATGGCTGGGACTCATGTGTTGATAAGGGCTAGCTTCCAGATGTCTGGTAGTGGGAGGTTTCATCCCATTTATTCATGTCATGGGGTTGTTTCTCTATTTCAATGGCTTTCCTGATTATGCTCTTGTTGAAGTGTTCAGTATTGGAGATTAATTTGGTTCCCTCAAAATTAATTTCATGTCCTGTGGCTTTAAGGTGCTGGAAAAGGGAGGAAGTATTTTCTTCCTTTCTGACTGCGTTCTTGTGTTCTGCGATGTGTGCACTTATTCTTCTGTTGATCTGTCCAATGTATGTGGCTAGACAATTGTTGCATGGTATTTCATAAACTCCTTGGTTTTCTAGCTGGATCTTGTCCTTGGGGTTTCTTAGGATGTTGGCTATTTTTTGGTCAGTGCTGAAGGCTGTCCTGATATTGTCTTTGTGGAGAATTTTGCTGATTTTATCTGTGGTGCCTTTGATGTATGGGAGGAGGGTGATACCATTGTCCTGTTCTGTGTCTCGGTTTTGGGGGGGTGTCTCCCTTAGGAGATATGTGTGTGTGTATACATGTGTGTGCTTACACATACACATACACACACAAATAAGTGGGGCTCAGTGGCTAAGACAATGAGCTTGTCGATCAGAAAGGTCAGCAGTTCAGCAGCTGGAATCCCTAGTGCCACATAATGGAGTAAACTCCCGTTACTTGTCCCAGCTTCTGCCAACTTAGCAGTTCAAAAGCATGTAAAAATGCGAGTAGAAAAATAGGGACCACTTTGGTGAGAAGGTAGCAGCCTTCAGCATGTTATGTCTCACCTGCATCCACAGGTGAGCATACGAAGTTCCAGAGTTCAAAATATTCAAACAAGAACAAAGCCAAACTTTAAAGAGTTAACAGTACTGTTTTCAGTCCTTGGCAGTCTTCCCGGAATCTGTCTGGCAATGCAGAATGGCTCATAAATCACAATGGCTGCTTCAAACCTATTCTTTCGAATCCACAAAGTACTACTCATGTTTCACTTTGCTCCAAGCAAAGATTGAGAGTCAACACACCTCCTTAAATCCCCAGTATGGGCGTGTCAGTCTCTCTAATCAATGTCTGGCTTGACGCCTCCCTTCAGATTGTGATTGACATTTCAATCTTCTTCTAGTTCCAGCATCAAGCCAACATCTGTCAGTTTCCTCCTCTCTAGAAACCCCTGACTCTTTCTGTGGATCAGCTGCTGTCATGTAGGAAGTTGAAGATTCTGGAGTGGATTGTGTTCTATATTAACATTCTTGAAACCCTGAATTCTGATTGGTCCATACGGGGCGCAACTTGATTGGCTAACTATACTCCTGTGATTGGTGCGCTAAGAGTCTACCGCGATTGGCCGAGCCGATCAAAGCGCTTAAACTATTCTGTATATTCAATAAAGAGCTGAATGTGCACTTTGAGTCTCACCTCTCCATGGACCCGATCTACCCGGAACCGATCTACCAGACTTAACACTGGTGACGAGGGTGGGATTGTGAGACGAGGAACCACCCAGCACATGGCAAATGGCGCGAAACAACCAGCAAGATGGCCAGTAGCACCCCGCCACCCGCTCCCTTTGACCCAGCCACTGAGGACTGGGAATCCTACACCGACCACTTCCAGATGTTCCTGGAGTGCAGCAATCTCAAGGATGCCAACAGGCAGAAGAAATGGGCCGTGTTCTTGATGCACTGCGGGCCTGCGGCATTCAAAATGGCCAAAGCGCTGGCCAAGCCCGCCGACGTAAAGGAGATGGACTGGACTGACCTCGAGCCCATCTTACGCCACCATTATACTCCTGCTGTGCCCATACTCATCTGAAGGCACAATTTCTACCGACGAGATTAGTGTGAGGGCGAAACCATTGTCGACTTTGTGGCCCAACTGAGGAACCTAGGGGACCTGTGTGGATTTGCTGAGCTGGACAAGGTTTTACGCAACCGAGTCGTCCTCGGGCTCAGAGACCCTGTACTGCAAAGCCGGCTGATGGCCAAGGGTGACATCTCCCTCGCCAACGCCCTCACCAAGGCAACCGCAGCCGAGGCTACTCACAAATCGGCGGCCCGGATGAGGCAGGCAAATGCAACAGAATGGCCATAAACCAATGAAGAAACCCCAGTGCCGGCGAGACCCACAGAAACCAGCCACTGAGAAACAACCACCCATCACGGCAACATCGACCCCCATTCCGAAACTGACGACAAGGAAGAGGAGATCCACCAGCTCCAGGCTGAGTGCGATCGATGGGACCGGAGGGGACATAAGTCGGGGTTCCATTGCACCAGCTGCAGCGGTGATCACCCCCGCACTGAATGCTGTTTTCTTGATGCCATCTGCCGGCATTGCGAGAAGCAGGGGCACATCGCCAAAGTGTGCCAGAACAAGAAGAACTACAGCCCCCAACGACGAGGCAGCAGCCCCCAACGGCGAGACAGCACCCCCCCCCAGAAACCGAGACCACCAAGCCGAGAGCCAATGGAGCCATGACGGCGAGAACAGATGACTCCTGCGAAGCACAGCGACGAGAAGAAACCCACCAGACGGTCGTCATCAGTTGTTCCTCGATCATTGATGCCTGGAAGGTACACGTGGAGGTAGGCATCGAAGACCAGCCCTGCGAGATGGAAGTGGACTCCTGGTCCTACCTCTCCATGGTCTCTTGGCACACAATCAAGCGCCTAGTGCCAACCATCTGCCGCCGTGAGCTGATGACCAAAAACTAACCCAAAAGGACAACCAAGGAAACCGCATCCCGGTAGCCAGCATCGGACATTTTAAAATCACCTTCAAAGGCCACACCGAGGTGTTACCACTCACGATCATAGACAAAGACCACCCCAGCTTACTCGGGCTGCAATGGTTCTCCCCGCTGGGAATAGAAGTGATGGGCATCCACCACACAGACGAGGCAGACTGGGAAGCGACGCTCATGAGGGACTTCCAGGAGGTCTTCAACGACACCCTAGGCAAGTACCGAGGGGCCCCTATTTCTTTCAACCTTAACCGTAACATCGCCATGATCCGCCTCAAACCATGGCGAGTACCATTCGCGCTCAAACCCAAAATCGACAAGCAGCTAGACAAGCTCATCGTGCAAGGGGTTTTAGAGCCAATTGACCATGCCTGCTGGGAAACACCCATAGTCACCCCCATCAAACCGGATGGCTCCATAAGAATCTGCGGTGACTATAAGGCCACCCTCAATCACGTGCTGCAGTAAAACGCCTACCCTGTCCCAGTAGTGCAGCACCTTGTGCACTCACTGGAGGGAGGCTGGGTCTTTGCAAAGCTCAACCTGGTGTAAGCCTACCAGCAACTGCCGGTTGATGCTGAGACAGCCAAGGCACAAATGATTGTCACACACCGGGGGGCATTCCGATGCAACTGACTCCAGTTTGGATTCAGCGTTGCCCCAGGAGTTTTCCAAAGCCTCATGGAAAGACTCCTCCAGGGAATAAAAGGAGTGGTCCCCTACTTTGATGACGTGCTGGTCGCAGCCACCAACAAGAAACAATTGGAAACCCGTTTAAGGGCGGTGCTGCAAAAATTCAAAGATGCCGGCCTCAAAGTCAAAAAAGGGAAATGCCAACTCTGCACTGAAAGGGTCGAATTCCTGGGGTACCTCCTAGACCGACACGGAATCCACCCCACTGGAAAGAAACTCAGAGCCATTAAGGAAGCCCCCACACCAAGGCGGAACTGCAGGCATTCTTGGGACTGATTAACTTTTACAATGTTTTCCTACCCCAAAAGGCGACCGCGGCGGAACCCCTACATAGGCTACTGGATAAAACAGCCACCTGGACTTGGGGGAAGTGGGAGGAGAATGCATTCCAACAGACCAAAAACCTGCTAACATCAGACGCAGTCCTGATCCAGTATAGCGAGACCCTGCCGTTGACAGTGACATGCGACACATTGCCCTTTGGCATTGGGGCAGTCCTCAGTCACACCTTACCAGATGGGAAGGAAGCACCCATCGCCTTCTTCTTGAGAACACTGTCCAAACCGGAGAGGAATTACAGCCAGCTGGACAAAGAAGCTCTCGCCATCATCGCCGGAGTGAGAAGGTTCCATGAATACCTTTACGGCAGGACTTTTTCAATCATTACAGACCACAAACCCCTACTTGGGATACTGGCAGGGAACAAGGCCACCCTGAACATCCTGTCACCCCGGCCCTAGTTCCTTGCCGCCTACTTGCACGAACTGACACACCAACCCGGCAAGGACATTTTGCATGCAGACGCGCTAAGCCGATCCCCACTACCAGACCTAGATGATGACCCAGTGCACACAACAACAACCCTGCAAATAGAGACTTTACCCAGCCCGCTCCTAACCACGCCAGACATTGCCCAAGAAACATAAAGACAAGCAGCTGGCACAGGTATTGAGCTGGGTAGAGAGGGGGTGGCCAGAAAGCGATGGCAGTGAACAGTTCAAAGCCTTCAGGAACCGGCAAACCGAACTGTTCACACAGAAAGGGTGCATACTTTGGGGAGACCGGGTGGTCATACCAGAGACATTACAGAGAAGAGTACTGGCAATACTTCACAAAGGGCAGCCGGGCATAGTCAAGATGAAAGCCCTTGCCAGAAGTTACGCTTGGTGGCCAGGGATGGACAAGCAAATCGAGACATGGGTAGCCGGGTGCAACAGATGCCAAGAGACAAGGTCCACCACCACCCCGCCACTCCAGTCCTGGAATGGGAAACCCCCAGGGGACCATGGTCACGAATACATATAGACTTCGCCAGGCCGACCAAGGGGCATACATTCCTCATCATCATGGATGCCTACTCCAACTGGCTGGAGGTAAGCACCATGACAACAACAACAACAACAGAAGCCGTCATCGATAAACTTAACAGACTTTTCACGACACACGGCTTGCCAGATATCTTAGTGTCAGACAACGGCCCACAGTTCATGGCACTGGTGTTTAAAAAATACCTGGCCGAACGGGGGATCAGGCATGCATTAACCTCAATGGCTCACCCAGAGGCGAACGGATGGGTGGAACGGATGGTTCAATACACAAAGAAAACCATCCAGAAAATTGAAACCGGCGACATAAAGGAGAAAATAAACAGAATGCTACTCATACAGCATATTACGCCAAACACAACCACAAATAAAAGCCCGGCAGAACAACTGATGGGCAGGAAATTAAGGTCCCCACTGGACCGACTACACCCCACATACAACCTGGAGAAACCCCCAGACTCATCCAGCAGGCACCGAGCATTTAACATCGGGGACACGGTCTACGCAAAGAACTTCACCGGAGACCCACTCTGGATACCAGCAAATAACCCAGGTAACAGGTCCCCAGTCATACAGACTGCAAACCACCAATGGAAGGAGCTGGAAGAGGCACATCGACCAGCTACAGTCAAGACTAGCTGCCAACACCCCAGACACCCTGACAACAACAACTACACAACAACCAAGCAGGGGGAAAACTACAACAACAACCAAGCAGGGGGACAACAAAGGGCCTGAAACGCAAGCTGAACACACCCCATCTAGGGCAAGCAATCCCCAAATAAACCAGCCATACTTACCAGCAGACCTCGAACTGTTGCAGACGGAAGCTTCTCCTGGAGGGAACAGCCAAGCCAGTTCAACCAGCCGGGAAAGACCAGGTGGAAACAACAGAGACTGCAGCTCGACTGACCCAGGTATACCGGGTGGGAGCTGCAGCGACAGGCCCGGCTCACCCTTCCAGGTGGTTCCATTGAAGGGGTTGAGAGTGACACGGAGCCCGGCCGAACCGGCCAATGATCACACACAGACTGAGCCGCGCAAGTCAACTAGGCACGTACGGAGCCCCGCCTACCTGCGTGACTACATCACCATGCTGCGTCGGACGAAACCATGAGGGGAGGGGTGTTCTATATTAACATTCTTGAAACCCTGAATTCTGATTGGTCCATACGGGCCGCAACTTGATTGGCTAACTAAACTCCTGTGATTGGTGTGCTAAGAGTCTACCGCGATTGGCCGAGCCGATTGCGGGAGATTCAAAGCGCTGCCATTGGCCGCTGAGCCACCGGCCGGCTGAATAAAGCCAAGCGGCTCGCAGGTCTTGAACTGTATATTCAATAAAGAGCTGAATGTGCACTTTGAGTCTTGCCTCTCAATGCGACCCGATCTACCCGGAACCGATCTACCAGACTTAACAGATTGTCTCTCCGACAATCTCTCATCCTCCTGGCTCACATCTGTGTCCTCTGATAATTCAGACTCCACATTCACAGCAGGCTCAAACCTTCCATCTTCAGAGGCATCAGAGTCAAAACTCCCAGCAGGGTCAAACCTTCCAGTCACAACATAATAATGCTGGCCACATGACCACGGAGATGTCTTTGGACAGTGCTGGCTCTTCAGCTTTGCAGTGGAGATGAGCACCACCCCCTAGAGTCAGAAACCACTAGCACATATGTGAGAGAAGAACCTTTAACTTTACCTTATATACATATGTATGTATACACTCACACACACACACTTTATGAATTAAAAATTCTTTCAGCTCTTCTAATATTTAATCTCTGACTTTCAATTTATTTGGAGAAATATATACAAGTGCTGCCTTCTAGGCAAATCTGAACAATTTACAATACAGAATTAATTTCATTTGGCTTTATACCTGTGGAATTTTATAGATGCTCAAGACATTGGAAATATGATCAAAGAGTTCAGAATTCATCTCTTCAAGAATAGCCAGCAAGTTCTTTTGTCTTCCACATCTGTAGTTTGGGATATTCTCCTGTCCTGTAGACAGCACATCCAGCATGGCCTCATATGTCATTCTTGCATTGAAAAAGTTCTGATAGATGTTGTAGCCCAGGGTGATGTTGGGTAAGAGCCTTGAATTCTGGTTGACTTCATGAACAGACAACAAGAAGGGCAGAATGTGGTAGAAGGTGTTCTCACTGCAACATAAGAAATTTCATCATTTTTTTTTGCTCTATATGAATGATTTATGTGATCAACTTAAAAGCAATTGGGTTCTTTTTGCCAATGACATAAAATTATTCAATTCTACAGATAATTCTGTTGTGCAAAGTAATCACGACTATGTGTCTGAATGGTCATTTATTTGGCAACTACAAATTTCGATTAATAAATGCTATGTCATACATATTGGTAAACATAACCAGAATGTCAAGTATAAGCTAGGTGGCATTGATCTAGCAAATGACCCTCACCTTATTAAGGACCTAGGTGTATTTATCTCTGATTATTTATGCTCCAAAGCTCATCGTAACAGCATTGCTAAAAAAAGGCATTAAGAGTTGTAACTTAATTTTATGAAGCTTTTTTTGCTGAAACATTGTATTGCTAATTAGAGCTTATAAAACTTATGCTAGACCAATCTTAGAGTGATGTTCAACTGTTTGGAATCCCCATTATATATCTGACATCAGTACAATTAAGTGGATTCAGAAATACTTCATGAGAAACTCTTGCACTCTTCTGTACACAGTAGAATTCCTTTTGCTACGAGGCTCGAAATTCTCTGTTTGGATAACTTAGAACTGTGTCACTTATGGTCAGACCTAGATATTGCATACAAAAATTATATGTAGTAATGATTTACTTCTAACCGACTTTTTCTGTTTTAATCTCAATAATAGGCACACAAACAACCATTTTAAATTCAAAGTAAATTATTTTAAACATGACTGTAAAGAAATATGATTCCTGTAATGGGGTTGTCAAAGTCTAGAATGCCCTACCTGATTCGGTTGTCTCAGCTACAAATTTTCACAGTTTCAGTCACAAATTGACTTCTGTGGACCTTACATCATATTTAAGTGGTCAGTAGAGGGGGACATGCATAAGTGCACTAAACATCCCTGTCATTGTATTTTTTATTCTCTTATTCTTGTTCTCATTTTTGTTTGACAAATTCAAATAAATAAACAAATAAATAAATCTTCAGTTTGAATTTTCATGAAAGCATGTCATGTTTACTGTAACTTTATATCTATATAGTGCAATGCCAAAAAGATAATCAGATACTCATTATTCAATTAAACTATTCCATTTATTTGGACTTCGCAGGTGATAAGAAATTCACATCACTAGGAGCTTCTTGCCAAAAGAAATATCGGAGAGAGATAGCAAGCTCATTATGTACGGATGAAAGGAATCCTATCAAAATCACCAGAACTGATTCTGCCTATAAATTTCTCCAAATTAAGACTTGGGAGGGAAAAATGAGGAAAATTATTCTTATAGTTCAGTAGCCAGGTAAGGAAAAGAGTCACAATAGTAATAATAACATTTTACTCAAAAAGAAAGTGTGAAGGTTTCTTACTATTGTAACTGCTTCAATCTGCTGGAATAAACTTTTGCCCAAAATATTTATTTTATTGAGTTACCTATTTGAAAAGCTAGTATATCACTCATATCAATTCACAACAATCCATAAAATGTAATTAAAATCATATCCTTACCCACAAGCCCCAGACTACATATGCTCACACTCTCATCCCCATTCCTAGTCCAATGCTTGCGGAGGAAATCTGTATCTTCCCAGTCCTCCAGAATGTTATCAAGGGATGCTACCAAGTGTATAGGGATGTGTTGGTTCAGTGGCTAAGACACTGAGCTTGTTGATCAGAAAGTTCGGTAGTTTGGCGGTTCAAATCCCTAGCAGCTCGTAATGGAGTGAGCTCCTGTTACTTGTCCCAGCTTCTGCCAACCAAGCAGTTTGAAAGCATGTAAAAATGCAAGTAGAAAAATAGGGACAACTTTGGTGGGAAGGTAACAGCGTTCCATGAGCCTTCAATATTTAGTCATGCCAGCCACATGACCACAGAGTCATCTTCCGACAGCGCTGGCTCTTTGGCTTTGTAATGGACATGAGCAGTGCCCCCTAGAGCCAGAAACAACTAGCACATATGTGCGAGGGGAACCTTTATCTTTACCAAGTGTATATTGTGTACGTTGTGATTATATTATATTATTTCTTCCTATTGTACCACCCCGGAGATGATTAACATCTGGGTTCAAGTATGAATTAGCAAGATGTATTACCTATCTAACTTTTTAAAACCTAAGGGATGCTACCAAGTGTATATTGTGTATGTTGTGGTTATATTATCTGATTTCTACCTGTTATTCCACCCTGGACATGACTAACAGCTGGATTCAAATGTTTGATTAGACCTTTTTTTAGACCTAGAGATTTGCTGCAGAATATTCATGGCTTTAGAGTTATTGTCCTATATTCTACAGTTAACTCCAGTTAATGTGATTCCTCTGTGACTAAACATTAACTTATCACCTCAAGTCTCTCCCCTCCTTGAATTTGGTTTTTAAAAGGTATCCCTTTTATTTGAACCAAAAGGAACAGGGAAGCCACAAAAGTGGCAAAAGTGTTAAAGGGTAGAAAGAAAGAGGGGGCAAGGTGGTAGGAAATATAGAGTAAATGTAAGGAAGGGGAAGAAACAGTGGGGAGAAAACACAAGAGATCTCACTCTGTTCTAAGGTATTCATTCAATCACTTTATTGGCAGTTACTATTTAACTATTGTTAATAAATAAATAAAATAAATATGAATAAATATGTTGCTGACTCCACAGTCCCAAGGTAATCATTCTGAAAGCAGGCAGAACCCATCCAGGCAAGATTCATCATGGGACAGTGTTGGTAATGCCTGGTGTTGCCCAGTGTTGAGGCTAACACTTGTGGAAGAACTTACAAGGAACTTTGCAGGCTCAGGTTTTACAAAATCATCAAGTTCCCCAGGAGCCTTTACTCTAAACCAAGGGTCTTCAAACATGACAAGTTTAAGACTTGTGGACTTCAGCTCCAGAATTCCTGAACTAACATGACTGGAAGAAGAATTCTGGGAGTTGAAGTCCACAAGTCTTAAAGCTGTCACATTTGAAGACCCCTGCTCTAA